>NC_077231.1:100495999-100565999 GCF_027887165.1 Monodelphis domestica
GAGAGAATCACCAAGAATGAACCCTGGATTTGGAGTCCAAAGACCCAAGTTCGAATCCCAGGCCTGCTCCTGGGCCTCATTGTCCTCCCCTCCAAAATGAGGGGGTGAGACCAGATGGATGCTGAGGTCTCTGCCTAGGATCCTATGAGGGGGAGGTAGTCCTGAGTGCAAATATCCTGCAGAGGGCCCATAAATTCTGATAGAATTGAAGGGAGGTGGGTAAGATCATCAGGGCACCTGCTTCTGCCCTCCTTTGTCCACATCTCCTTACATACATGCACACATCCCAGATGTGAACCCTTCAAAGAAATAGAAGTGCCCCTCCCTGAACCTCAATTTGTCATCTGTAAAATGGGAGTGATAGTCTTTGAACTAACTGCCTGGCCCCTAATAAATAATAAATATAAATATAAATAAAATAAATAATAAAAAGCAGTGCGTTGCCATCAGGCCTCAGCGAGATGTCTGTTGTCGCCCCCTCTTCTCAGTCCCATCCCCACCCCCCCACCCCCATAAGAAAGGGGGGAGCCCTGGGTGACTTCAGTACCTCGACAGCAGCTCAGAGGCACAACCCCGGGGAACCATGGTATCTGTCTTCCCTGTGGACCACAGGACGTCTGAGGAAGAGGAGGAGGAAAGCCCAGGAGACCACGTCTTGAGGGTGACGCTCCCTTGATGGGGGAAGAGACAGGCACCTAGGTCAGGGGTGGATTAGACCACTGGGATGCGGCCCCTCACCGCCCTCGTCAGAACCCAGAGGCCCACAGTCCTAAGGTCAGAGGTCACTGCTTTGTGGGCGCATCTGGGGCCCCCCAGGCCATCCCCTGAGCACCTCTGCCGCCAAAGCTGGTAGTACCATGATCACAAAGCCTTGGGGGATGGGCCACGGCTAGACTAAGCACCCCTCAGCCCATTCTAGAAGCCTACTCCTGCCGGTATGAGAACCCAGCCGAGGGGTTCCCAAGCGAGGCGCCTAAGTTGGGCTGGCGTCCCTGCGGAGAAGAACCAAGGCATAAGCCAGCCAATGGCCTGGGGCAGGGCTCCCCTCCTAGTCCGCCCCCTGGGGGTGCAGGAAATGGCTCCTTGTTTCCTAGGGCCCCACGCCCTCTGGGCACTCCCCCTCCCGGGACGGAAGGGGCCCAGGGGGCCTTCGCTGGGTTGGCCCCTCTCCCGGCAGCCCCTGGCCCTCCCAGAGCCTTGACTACCTGGTATGTCGGATGTGCTGCTGAAGGACCTGTAAGGGAGAAAGAAAGAGGAGGCTGAGGGAGATGGGCAGGCCGAGAGGGAGAAGGGCCTTCCACCCCTTCCCCTCGTTCCATCGGCTCCTTTCCCCACCCAGGCTGCGACGCTTGGGGGCGCCCCGAGTCCATGTGTGCCCCTGGAGGGTACCTCTTGGGGGGGGCCGGGTCCTCCTCTCGCTGCCGCCGGTGGATGGAGCCAGCGCTAGGGGGGAAGGGGAGGATCGAAAGACGGTTGATTTCCTTCTCACTATCCACGGACTCCTCCTGGAAAGGAAAGGTCCCACAAGGAGTCTGGAGTCTGCCCAGGCCTCCCCTTTCCCCCCAAAGAACTCCCCCTTGGCCTGCATTCCACCCTAGCCGCAGGGAGCATGAGCAGGTCCCCTCGCCCCTGGCCCTCCTCGTCGAAGGACGATCTTGACATCCTCGGGCCCTCTTCAGCTGTGCCCCACTCAGGCACCTCCTCTCCCCCAGGGAGGAGACGGGGCCCTGGACCAGCCCAGCTCTGACAGCCTCCAAGCCAGGCTCTGGGGCCCCCCCGGCCTTGCCCCAGAGACCAGGGCTGTCAGAGCAGCGCCCTCTTCCAAAGGACTCAGGGGTATAAAGGCATTCTCCGATAACTGTCCTCTGGGATGGAGGGGGGTTTGTTGTGTTTTCTGATGGGGAGACTGAGGCACCGGACTGCAAAGCCAAGATAAGACCCGGGGCTCCTTTCTCCCAAGTCCAGGAAGTACCTCCTCCCTCATGGGCATCTCCAATTCCTCCAAGGCGGGCCTCTTACCAATGCACGGGGCTCAGATCCTCCTGAAGTGGTGGTCTCTCCAGTCATGTCCGGACCCCCCAGCAGAGAGGGGCACTCGCTCAGGCTCCACGTGCTGCTGACGTTGGAACACAGAGAGTGGGAAGAGTTGCAGGCCTGAGGAGAAGGGAAGGAAGGTCAGCAATGGATTTATTAAGGGGCATCTGGGTGGCTCAGTGGATGGAGAGCCAGGCCCAGAGATGGGGAGTCCTGGGTTCAAATCTGACCTCAGCCACTTCCTAGCTGGGTGGCCCTGGACAAGTCACTTAACCTCCATGGTCTAGCCCTTACCACTCTTCTGCCTTGGAACCAATAGAGTCCATTCTAAAACACAATGGAAAGTTTAATTTTTTTTTATTTGCAAAGGTAGGACTGGGGTCAAGGTAACGGTCCATGGGGTAGGGGAGAAGCTTCTTGAAGTTAAACTTTATCTATTTTGATTACAGCTTCTGGGTTGGAAGGAACCCTAGAGGTCACTGATCCAAGTCCTCACTTTAACCCATGAGGATACTGAGTCCAAGAGGAAAAGAGACTTGCTCAAGATCACAGAGTAAGTAGCAGAGTTGGGATTTGAACCCAGATCCCCTGACTCCGGCTGTAGCAATTCTTTATGTCTTCTGAGGCAAGCCTACAATTTACAGCCTTAGAGAATCATGGGACACTGAGGTAGAGATGCCCAGCAAGTGTGTGTTAGAGGTGGGATTTGAACAGGGTCTTCCTCATCCTAAAGCCAGTCTCCCAGCCACAAAGCAATGCTGCATCTCCCCTAAGAACCAGAGTTATCCAAAACGAGGCTGAGTTGCCAGGAGAAGTAGTGAGTTCCCCACTCTGAGGGAATTCAATCAGAAGCTGGATGGCCACTTGCTAGGGATATTGTCGAGAGGATTCCGCGTTCATAGAGGGATAGGACCAGATCCACCCTGAATGGATCTGATTCCGTACATGTGAAAACCCAGCTCCATGCGAAGAAAGGCCGTGGCCCTCGGCTTCTTAAATGCTTTTTCAATCACTCCTTCCTTCCTTCCTGCAAGCAGCTAGCTCCCCCCAATGGAAAGCAGGCTCCGTTTCAGCCAGGAGCACATGGCCTGGGACAGCGCCTGCTACCACCCGTCCAGCCAGGCCCATTGACTTACCTTCATGCCAACACAGCCCTGGGCCCGCTGGAGCTGGGCTTCCAGTAAGCCTTTGGCCCCCTCCAGCCGGGTGGACCGTGGTCAGCAGCTCATCCCTTTCCGCCTCCAGGCCTCGCACCTGCTTCCGATATTGGTCCTTCTCAACCAGACTCTTGGAATACTGGAGTTGAACGTGGTCCCGGCTCTGGATGGCCTGCAGGGAGGGTCAGATCGTGTCAGAGAGGCCGAGTCTTATTTTGGGCAACAAATTTAAGGAGGGATCATGAGACCATAACTCTAGAAGGAGACTTAGAGGTTGTCTTACAGAGAAGGGAACTGAGGCCCACAGAGAAACGACTTATCCAAAGGCACCATGGTAGCAGATGGCCAGACCAAGACCTTTTTTTAAACCCTTACCTCATCCGCCTCGGTATCAACTCGAAGCCAGAAGAGTGACATGGGTTAAGTAATCAAGGTTAAGCGACTTGCCTTGGGTCACACAGCTAGGAAGTTTCTAAGGCCAGATATGAAGCCAGGTCCTCCCGACTTCAGGACTGGCACTCTATCCACTAAGCAAGGTCAAGATTTGAACCCAGTTCCTCTGCATCTAAATCTAAGACTTCTCTCATTGCCCGATATGTCCATTGATCACTAACACCTGGAAGCAAAGGCTCAAGAGATTGATAAAAGGGTCCTTGAGAGACACCAGCTTTTAATAGGATGAGGAACCTGGAGTTGGGTCTAACAAACATTTATTGTCAAAGAATCAAGGCCAGGTCAAAATGTGTACATGATTTAAATGTAAAGAGTGATATTATAAGTAAATTAGGAGAACATAAAATAGTTTACTTGTCAGATCTATGGAGAAGGGAAGAATGTATGACCAAAGAAGAGACAAGGAACATTACAAGATACAAAAGGAATAATTTCTATTATGTTCAATTTAAAAGCTTTTGTACAAACAAAATCAATGCAACCAAGATTAGAAGGGAAACAACAAATTGGGAAAAAATTTAATGACAAATTTGTCTGATAAAGGTCCCATTTCTCAAATATATAAAGAACTAAGTCAAAAAAGCAAGGCTAGAAGGGCCCTCCAAGGCCATGTACTACCATAAGTCTCCTCTAGAAAATCCCCAACGGACACAGACTCTAAACGATCACCCTAGTGCAAATATCAATAATAAGGAAATAGGTCTTGTTCAATGACACATGTTAAACCCAGTGGAATTGCTCAATGGAAGGGGGGTGTGGGTGGGGGAGGGGAGGGAAAGAATATGAATCTTGTAACCATAGGAAAATATTCTAAATTAATTAAATAAAAATTTCCAACTAAAATAAATTTTAAAAAATAGAAAATCCCCAACAAGCAGTCATCTCAACAAAGATGGCGGGCCTCTCCTGAGGCCCTACTCCCTTCTCAGGCAATTGACCCACAATGGAAAAGAGCTCACCAGAGTGGCTTAGTCAGAGCCTTAGTCCCTATCTCTATCCCTGTCTGTGAAATAAGTAGGAACAGGATCATGGGATTTAGAGGGAAGCTAAAGGCCAAAGAAATCTATACCACATTTTACAAATCAGGAAAGTAGAAAGGATTAAATGACTTGCCCAAGGTCACATGGCCACAATGGTAGATTTTGAACTCTGGTCCTTTGATTCTGAATTCAACACTTCTGACATGCCACCTTGGGTTTTTTGTTTTAATTTTATTTCTATATCAAGTTGCACAGTCCCCAACTCATTAAGAAAGCAAGAAATACTATACCCATCATATAGTCATGCAAACCATTTCCCCTTGACTATGTCCCCACACCAAAAAGCAAGGAAATTTAAGGGGGGAAATACACTTCAAGGGGGAAGCTGGGTAGCTCAGTGGATTGAGAGCCAGACCTAGAGATAGGAGGTCCTAGGTTAAAATCTGACCTCAGATACTTCTTAGCTGTGTGACCCTGGGCAAGTCACTTCACCCCCATTGCCTAGCCCTTACCAGTCTTCTGCCTTGGAACCAATACACAGTATTGATTCCAAGACGGAAGGTGAGGGTTTAAACAAAAAAGAAAGAAAAAAGAAAAATATGCTTCAGTCTGAACTCTGAGCACATCATCTCTCTATCACAAGGTAAATCATTTTATATCCTGAGTCCTCAGGGCCGTCCTACCTTCCACCTCTAAGCAGCAAAATTCCCAACTGCTTGTCTAAGTCAAAGAATGCTAGCTCCCTCCCTCCCTCCCTCACTTGGGAAGTCTTCCTCCCAGGATAATCTGGTAGTGAACACATGGCCAGGCCAGGGCCAAACTGAAGGGAGATGGGAGCTAGGCCAGTTTTTTTGGTCCAAATGGCCAAAGGCTACCCGCAAAGGAGCAACCCATGCTCCATCAGCATGTTTTCTCTCCTCTTTTATTATTTTATTATCCTCTAGAAAAATCTTATCTTCCCTGAGTGAACTTAGGGGAAGAAAGGAAGGGAATAGTCCAACATCCCACCTAGGCTAAGCATGGGTTTATGTCAATGGCAGTTCAGGGACTGAAGCCCAGGTCCCTTAACTCTGGGGGAAGAAAGAGTCAGAAAAGGTCCTCCTCCTCTACACACACACACACACACACACACACACACACACACACACACACACACACCAGCTGGGGGATGGCCAGGAAAGTTCCAGTAAGGCAGAAATCAGAAGAAAAAGAAAAAAGAAAAAAATCAGCCAGCTAAATGAGTTGGCTTGGAGCGTGGAAAGCTGGGTCTTTTCCTGCCTCAAGTCCTATTTCCTCAATCAATCACATTTATTTAAGAACCTACTAAGTACCAAGCCCTGGGGATACAGAGAAAAAGCAAAATCAGTATATTTCTTACAAGGTTTTTGCTTTTGTTTTGTTGGGTTTTTTTCCAATAGAAAAGAGGAGAGAAAATGGATTTTTTAATCACAAAATGAAATTTTTGTCCATTAAAATTAGTTTATTAGATTTTATTTGCTAAACATTAGATTTTTATTAGTTTTATTAATTCACATTATTTTATTCTATTATTTTAATTAGTATTTATTACTTAATTTTATCCATGAAAATTAAATTTTTCATTAAATTAAATTTTAACTAAAATTATATTTTATTCATATATTTTATTAAGATTTATTTTATTTCATTTTCATTAATATTTTGATGTTTATTTTACTTATTTTTGTTCATTAAAAATTAAATAATATTCTAAAGGAGGAGACAAAAGCTACACGGAAATTAGTGCATACAAGATGCAGAGATAGGGAGCAAGTAAGATTAGAAAAGAAAGCACTAACAGGTGGATGAGAGCAGGGGAAATGTTTCTTTCAGAAGGTGAGATTTAAAAGAAACTGGGATTCTGCAATTTGAGGCTGAAGAGGGAGAGCACTTCAGATAAGAGAGCCAATGAGTACAGAGGCATGGGATTTCTGAGCTGAAAGAAACCTCTGATGGCAGTTAAACAAGAGTTCCTTCTATAAAATCCCACAAGAGGTCATTCAGCTTCTGCTTGAAGACTCTGGGCAAAGGGGAGCTCACTTCCTTCCAAGGTAAGCCATCCCACAGGCAATGCTGATTACAGAAATTTTTTTCTGACCTGGAAACTCATCTGAAACTCCCATGTTTGCCCACAGGGGCCAGGTGAAGTGTCTAGTGCACATAAATGCCCACCCTGTTAGTATATTCACTTCTCAGCTAGCCTTTGAGCCAGGGACCTGGAAAGTGAGTGGTGATGCCAAGCACGAGATCTCTGCCCACACAGAATTCCTCACACATTGTTGACTAAATTTCCTTTGCCTCTTTTTTTTTATATCACACTTGACCTTATAGCTTTAATCAATCAATTAATAAGAACTTATTAACTATGTGACCTGTGCGGGTGACGGCATCCTCCCTAGGCTTCAGTTTCACCATTTTTTAAGTGGACTTGATGACCTCTAAGGTCCCTTCAAGGTCTATAGCTAGGATCCTAGTATGAATCACCCACTACACATCAGGCACTGGGCTAGATGATGAAGACCCACTGCCCTCAAAAGGCTTATGACCTGTTCATGGAAAGTAAACAAAAGAAACACAAAGGCATGTGAGGGAAGAGTGTGATCAGAAAACGTCCATACATAGTAGGAAGTACTCTGGGTTTTGAAGAAAAAATGAGCAGGGGTGGCATTCCAGGAAGGGGCTAAAGCTAGTGCAAAGGGAAAAAGAAAGGAAATTAAATTTTGCATGAAAAGAAACAAAAAAACAAAATTGTTTTGTTTTGGTTTTTTCTTGTCTGTATTTTCTTTTGCAACATGGCTAGTATGGAACTATGTCTTCTATGATTTCACATGTACAAAATCAAATTGTTTGCCTTCTAAAGAAAAGGGAGGGGTCAGAGGGAGAGAATTTAGAACTCAACATTTAAAAAAATAGATGTTAAAAAAAATTAATGTTAAGAGACAGCTAGGTGACTAAGTGGATTGGGAACAAGGCCTAGAGACAGGAGGTTCTGGGTTCAAATGTGGCCTCAGATACTTCCTAGCTGTGTGACCCTGGACAAGTCACTTAACCACCATTTCCTAATCCTTTGCCATTCCTCTGTCTTGAAACTAATACACAGTATTGCTGCTAAGATAAAAGGTAAGGGTTTAAAAAACGAATGTTAGAATTTTTACATGTATTTGAGAAATATTTAATGAAAGAAATAAAAATATATGGAGGTAGGAGGGAGAAGAATAGCAAGAAAGCCAGTTGGGTCAGATCACCAAGTATATGAAGGCCAGTAATATATAATGAGGCTGGAAAGATAGGAAGAGGTCAGGAATGAAGAGTTGATCTGAGGCATCCAAGGGAGCCATTAGAATTTATTGAGCTGGGGGGAAAAGTGGCCAGACCTATGCTTTAGGAAAGTAACTAGGCCTTCCTAGTGGGCCAGTGGATAGAGCATGAGTTCTGGAGTCAGGAAGACTTGAATTCAAATCTAGCCTCGCATAGTTACTAGCTGTGTGACCTAGTGTAAATCATTTAACCCATTTACCTCTGTTTCTCCACCTGTAAAACGAGCTGGAGAAGGAAATAGAAAATCCCTCCAGTCTCTTTGCCAAGAAGATCCCAAATGGGGCCATAAAGAGTTGAACATGACTGACAAACAACTGAACAACAAATACTTTGGGAAAGTCACTGTAAGGCAGGGAAATCAAGGAAGAGGCCCTTACAATAGACCATCTTCATATCCCCAAGGCCAAGAACAGATCTATCCCCACACAAGCTGAAGCCATGTCTGCTAAACTGCATCCCAGAACTCAAGAGAGGGAAGGGCCCTTGGCAATCGTTGGGCTCAGAGCCTGGCATGTTACAGAGGGAGAAGCTGAGGCCCTTCAGAGTCATCATGTCCAAGTTTCTCATTCCAGATGCTTCCTACTGAAAGGACTTCAGAGCACCCAGCCCAACCCAAACATGACCAAGGTTCGCCCAAAGGCTGCATAACTGAGCTTGATTGGGAAAACCTTTTCATCTCAAAATCTAGACTCCCTCTGCCTGGCGAGATCTTGGGCCATTCACACTCCTTCTCTCCCTCTCAGTGTTCTCATCTATAAAATGGGTGTGTGGTTGAATTTAATGGCCTTCGAGCCCCTTCTTGCTCCCAGGCTCGCTCACCCCAAACTCTTTCCATCACTATTCTGTAGGTGACCTTCCTGGCGGGGTCTTCTATCTTACCCTATCAATACATGCGCCACAACTTAACCTCTAGAAGCCTCTGAGTCCAGGCTCCTCCTTCCTCTGCTCTCCTGGCCTCAAGGGCCTGTTCTTCCCCTTAGTTACCCAAGACCACCAAAGTTGGCTTTTTTTTTTCCCAGCAACAAATAAAACATAGGAAAAAGCGAGAAAATCCCAGCATCCCAACGTGTTGAGTTATAGATTCCAGGAAACTTATCTTAAGATAAAGCGAACTACTTGGGGCCAGCAGCAGCTTCCTGGACTAGCTGGCCCCATTCCCATCTCCCTCATATCTGGCCACATGGCCAACCAGCCTCCCAGCGTCTCAGATGGATGGCCCTTCAAGTCCTCAGCCGGACTGGTTTCACCCACAACCAGCTCCCTTCTACTCCGTAAGCCAGTGGCTTCTCTCTGACTCCCGTCATCTCCCTACCCAGAGCGCTCTAGAAGGGGATGGAAATGACGGCCAAAGAGCATTCGCTCCATCTCTTCCTACTTGGGGAAGGAGATGAAAAGCCATCATAGAAAAACTCTATTTAAATCACAGTTAAAAAGTAATGTTAATAGCTTCTAGGAACTGGGAGCTGGGGGATTGGACCAGTGCTTGCCCTGGAGTAGTCAAGGGACTAGAGAGAAGGAAGGATGCTGACCGAAGCTTCCCGTGGTTGTCCACACTGACCTTTGCATGGGCGAGAGACGTGCAGCCAGAGATTAGATTACCAAATGTGGAGGCAGTGTGTGTGGAGAGTTAGTGGCGAATATGTATGCTGGAGAGAAGCCAACAAGATCACAAGACCATTAGTCTAGAGTAGAGAGGGACCTTGAAGGTCATCCAGTTGAACTTGGGATGTCATTGATATTAGAACTGTTCAAAAAGCAGGCAGTTAGGTGGCTCTGTGGATAGAGCACCAGGCCTAGAGATGGGAGGTCCTGGGTTCAAATGTGGCCTCAGACACTTCCTAGCTGGGTGGCCCTGGGCAAGTCACTTGACCCCCACTACCTAGCCCTGATCATTCTTCTGCTTTGGAACCAATACTCAGGACTGAGTCTAAGACAAACGGTAAGGTTGTTTGTTGATTGGTTTTGGTTTTTTTTTTTTTAATTAAAAAAAAAGAATAAAGGTCTTGACTCTCAAATCCAGAATTCTTTGCTTGGACCACAAAATGTGACCCCCTCATTTGGCAAGGGAGAAAAAGGAGGCCCAAAGAATTGAGAGGATTTGTTCATGGTCACATACATGGCAGAACCAGGGACCTGGGAGATTGGGGAATGGGCAAGGGTGAGATCTGGCAACTGTGCCCAATGGGGTTAGTCTAGCTCCTCTACTCTTGGGTCATCACTGTGGATGGGTCGAGGTCATGCTTTCAGTGTCTCCTGAGCCCCAAAAGACCACCTACCACTGAATCTCAGACTGGAAAAGGATCTCAGAGCACAGAACCCAATCCAAACCTGACCGAGAATCCCTCTGACCAGAGTAAGGAACAAGTGATGATGATGATGGGAAGTCAAGGCCAGCTAGCCCTTCCTTTCTCTCTAAGTGATACCAACTGGGCTGGGTCCCAGTTTCCAAACCATGAGAGCAGCAGTGAGTGAATGAATGGTGTTGGGTGTCAATTACAGGCAGGCTACCATATTAGCAAGGCCCCCCTCCGCCCCACAAAAAGGAAAGGGGCCATTTCTTTCCCAAGCCAGGAGACAAGCTTCTCCCCTAGGATGCAAGGAACAAGTCAGGGGCTCTTGGGGAAGCCTAGACAGGGCACAAGGAAGGCTTACCTGGTCCCTCTCCTTCTCAATCTCCTCTAGCTGCACCAAGACAGTGGCCATGCGGTGTTTATAGAGGCCACAGTCTTTTTGCAGGGTCCGATGTTTGAGCTGCAGGTCTTCCATCTCCTGTAGATACTTGGGGGGGGGGGGGGGAGATGGGGGAGGGTCAGAAAACCAGGCAGTCAAACATTTACAAGTAGAACTCACATTTCCATGGTACTTAACAGTTTACATAGATTTTCCTCTATTGTATTAAGAAATTCAAAAGAGATACTATATAGAAACTGCTGTGAAAACCTGGAAGCATCTAGATTAGGTGACCTAATGGATAGAGTGGGGACTCAAGAAGGCCAGAATTCAAATCCTACCTCAGGGGCTTATCAGCTGTGAGACCCTGAGCGAGTCATTCACCTTCAGTTTCCTCATCTACAAAATGGGGGTGAAAATAGCACCTCTTTTACAGGGTGTTTTGTGAGGAGTAACTACAAAAATGTATAAAGTGCTTTGCAAATTTTAAAGCAAAATAGAAATGCCAGCTGCTGTTATTACTCGACGTTAGAGGCCTTGGGGAATAGGAAAAGTTGGGGGGTTCCTATTTGGCAGATCACAGGTTTAGGGATAGACTTGGGGGTGTCCTTTGAGATCATCATTTTCCAGTTGAGGAAACAAAGGTTCTCTCCCATCAGACTGGAAGCTCTTAGTGGGCAGGGACTGTCTTTTGTCTCTTTTTGTCTCCTCCATAGCTTAGCAGAGTGCCTGACACACAGTAGGTGCTTAATCAGTGTTCACTGATTGGCTGATAGAGGCAGCGACTTCCCGAAGGTCCCACGGCAATCAACTTGCACCCAGGTCTTGCACAGCCACATGAAAGTCCTTTTCCAGCTCCCCCCCGCCGGAGTCAGGGTGAATCTGGCCATCTACAGAAGATGTTCCTTGGGGGTCGAGCTTGCACAAAGGGGGCGCATGACAGACACTGACTGAATTAACTTCTAACCACCACAGGGCCAGTGCCCCCAGGGGGAGTGGACGGACGCCATGGCCGTGGCCCTATAGACCGGGTCAGCCCAGAACAGGCCCCTCGAGGGGAGTGACTGAGCGGGGGAGAGCCGGGGAAGGCAGCGGCCCCGCAGGAGCCCCCACAAACAAAGCTGAGGAATCCTGAGAACTCTGTGAAGCCGAAGAACTGCTTCTTAGTGGACAGAGCACTGTGTTTGGATCCCCGAAGCCCCGGGTTCAATCAGGCCTCCGAGGCCGTGGTGCGATTGTTTCTAAAGCCTTGTTTTCTGTCCCGTGAGACCTGGAAGACAGAAGGCCGCGGAGGAGGCAAAGGGGCTAGGCGGGGTGTCCGGGGTCCCACACGGCCCGCTGTGCGGCCAGGCCTGGCGCTCTAGCCAGTCACCTCGCCGCCTCCCTGCCTCCGGGCCTGGCTCCGGGACCCCCTCCGCAGAATGGATTCTAAGACAGGTTTTTAACTAAATAACTCAATGACTGTTCACTGACTGGCAGGTGTCAAACGGGCCAGCCGGAGCCAGGAGAACACCCGAGACTCTGCCAGGGCGCAGGAAGAGGGCCCTGAGAGGCAGACGAGCCCGGCAGAAACGCAAACACCCACACTGGTTCAGGTGAGAAGCCAATGAAGCGCCGCCCTTCCCTGGGCTCCCCAGAGGGGCCTGGGAACGGCAGGCCTGGATTGCTCCAGCTTGGCCTCACTGTTTTTCTGCGCGCTCCGAGGAAGGGTTCGGTGGGAGGGGATGTCGATCAGGAAATGACTGTTACAGAAAACAAAAGGCTTGTTTTTCAAAGAGCAGATGGGACCCTGGGGAAACGCAGGCAGTCAGTCAGGAGCTCCCCCAAAGAGGGAAGGAGGAGAAAGCTGGAGGGAGGCGCAAAGGCCTGGCTTTTATCAGCTCTCTGATCCCCGACAGCTCGCCTCAGCGTTCTCATCTGCAGAATGGGCACAACCATGCTCGTCCTGCCTCACGAGGCAGCAACAAGGAACACAAGGGTAGAGCTATGGAAACAGGAGGCATTATTGGAAGATAAACGGGGCGCTTCCCCTCTGTCGTCACCTTAATCCCCCTCTGGAGACAACCAAGGAGAGGGGCAGAGGAGAGAGTGGGAGAAAGGAGGGGTGACCAGACAGGGGTGAAAAAAGAGGATCCCAATTCTAGGTTGGGTCCTGGGAGGCCATCAACTCCATTATGTTACAGATGAGGAAACTGAGGCCCACAGAGGGGCAGTGACTCGGTATCACAACTTTAGAGCTGGAGGAGACCTTAGAGACCAGCTAGACCAACTCCATCATTTTACAGATGAGAAAACTGAGGCCCAAAGAGGCTAAAAGATTTGCCCACAATATTGGAAAGTAAGTAAATGGAAGAGGTAGGATTTGAACACAGGATCTCAGACTCCAGAACCAAGGCTCTCTCCACTCTATCACAACTTCCATTTATGTGGGCACTTAAAAAAAAAAAAAACTTTATTTTCTGTCTTAGTAACAACTCTAAGACAGAAGGACAAATTTCCAATGTATTTTCCTAGGCACAACCTCATGAGGCAGGGAGCATGGGCTCTGTTGTCCCCACTTCACAGATGAAGAAACTGAGGATGGGTCAGAGAGGGAAGTTACTTTTGCATGATCACAAAACCATAGTAGCTGAGATAGGATTTGAACCCTGGTCTTCTGGCTTCACATACAAAGAGATTTTTGTTCTGGCCTCTTAGGACCAGGTTGCATCTGGACTTAATAAGGTTGGGTAGACTTGGACACATCCTGGTTCTCAGGCTTCCCCTGCCCATCCTGCCAAGAGCTCATCCATCACTAGCACACAAGTGGGTGGAAGATTACCTTGTCCCGAAGCTGCTCAGCCCACTGGAGCTCACCCTGAACATCATGAAGCTTCTGACAGAGCTCCTGTCGGTCATCCTGAGCTTCCTTCCAGTCATGTTCTAAGATGTCCAAGATGATCTGTTCTGAGCCAGGCTCCTGAGGAACCACAAAGCACAGACACAACTCGCACCCCCCACTGCCCAGGAGGAAGAGCCCCCCAAAAGGCAGAGGAGGGTCAGGAAGCACTTCCCCTGCCACCATTCCCAATGAGGGCTGAGCCACTCAAAGCAGTAGCAACAGTGCCACTTGGGAAGACTCGTGCAGATGGATAGAGAGCGAAGTGAGCAGAACCAGAACACATTATACAATAAAGACACGGAAAAAATACACAGCATTTAAAGCCTCAAAAACTCTGATCGAAGCAGTGACCAGCTATGATTCCAGAGGACCAATGATGAAGTCTGCATTCCATCGCCCACCTTGGGTTCAAGATGCAGAATAAGCCCCATGGCCAACGTGGGAATTTGTTCTAGTTAACTAAGAATATTTGGTATGAGGGTTTTCTTTTTCTTTTCATTTTAATTGGGGCAGAGACAGGAGAGAGAGAAATAAATGCTCGTTAATTGAAAAAATAAAGCAATAGTAGTAAATGTTGTGGAAAGAACACACATGGCTAATGTGGAAATTTGTTTTGCATCACTTCATATGTGTAATGAGTATTGTATTTCTTGCCTTCTCAATGGGTGGGGAAGGGAAAAAATTTAGAACTGATAATAATATAAAATTGAATGGGGGAAAAGAGAGTGAGGAAGGGAGAAAGGAGGAAGAGAGTAAGGGAGGAAGGAGGGAAGGAAGGAAAGGAAGGAAAGGAAGGAAGGAAGGAAAGGAAGGAAGGAAGGAAGGAAGGAAGGAAGGAAGGAAGGAAGGAAGGAAGGAAGGAAGGAAGGAAGGAAGGAAGGAAGGAAGGAAGGAAGGAAGGAAGGAAGGAAGGAAGGAAGGAAGGAAGGAAGGAAGGAAGGAGGGAGGGAGGGAGGGAGGGAGGAAGGGAGGGAGGGGGAACATTGGATTCAAAACCAAAGGACCTCAGTATAAAGCCCTGTTGTACTATTGGTCTGGGCTCAAAAACTTCTAAGGCTCCCTCTAGCTCTAGAACCATGAGCCCAAATCACTTCCTGTTCCTGGGTCTCAGTTTCCCTATCTATAAAATAAAAGTGCTGGATTGAATGGTCTCTGAAGTCCTTTCCAACTCTCAATCTACATTCCTAGGATCTCAAGCATCCATGTCCTCACCAAATGTCCTCTTCTGTAAAAAGAAATGTCATCCCTACTAATTCAATGAACAAAGATATTCTCTAATATACATAGCAACCCCAGTCCTGGGGCTGGGAACATCTATCCGTCTTCCCTGGTATATTTCAAAGTTTCTTGTTTAAGAACTTTCCTTTCAGTTTTTCCTGGACAGAGAGAGTGAATGTATTAATTATCCTCTTTTATGGATAAGGAAACTGAGACTCAAAAGCAAAGTCAGATGCCAAAGTTTCATAGCTAATAGGTGGCAAAATGGGGTTGCAAGCCCAGGTGTCTGCATTCTAATGTCCTTTAACCTACTCTGAGGGAGGAAAGGAGAGGAAGAGAAGAGAAGGGAGAACAGGAAAGGACAGGAAGAACAAACAAGAACAGAACAGTCCAGACCAGAACAGAACAGAACAGACCAGAACAGAACAGAACAGCCCAGAACAGAACAGAACCGAACAGAACAGAACAGATCAGAACAGAACAGAACAGATCAGAACAGAACAGAACAGAACAGATCAGAACATACCAGAACAGACCAGATCAGAACCGACGAGATCAGAACAGACCAGAACAGAACAGACCAGAACAGACCAGAACAGACCAGAACAGATCAGAACAGACCAGAACAGATCAGAACAGACCAGAACAGACCAGAACAGATCAGAACAGACCAGAACAGACCAGAACAGACCAGATCAGAACAGAACAGAACAGAACAGATCAGATCAGATCAGATCAGAACAGAACAGACCAGAACAGAACAGAACAGAACAGATCAGAACAGAACAGATCAGAACAGAACAGACCAGAACAGAACAGAACAGAACAGACCAGACCAGAACAGAACAGAACAGAACAGATCAGAACAGATCAGAACAGACCAGAACAGAACAGAACAGACCAGAACAGATCAGAACAGAACAGAACAGACCAGAACAGACCAGATCAGAACAGAACAGAACAGATCAGATCAGAACAGATCAGAACAGACCAGAACAGACCAGATCAGAACAGACCAGAACAGACCAGATCAGAACAGACCAGAACAGACCAGAACAGACCAGAACAGATCAGAACAGACCAGAACAGACCAGAACAGACCAGAACAGAACAGAACAGAACAGAACAGATCAGAACAGAAAAGATCAGAACAGATCAGAACAGACCAGAACAGACCAGATCAGAACCGATGAGATCAGAACAGACCAGAACAGAACTGACCAGAACAGACCAGATCAGAACAGACCAGAACAGACCAGATCAGAACCGATGAGATCAGAACAGACCAGAACAGAACTGACCAGAACAGACCAGATCAGAACAGAACAGAACAGAACAGACCAAAACAGATCAGAACAGATCAGAACAGAACAGACCAGAACAGAATAGAACAGAACAGAACAGCCCAGAACAGAACAAAACAGACCAGAACAGAACAGAATAGACCAGAACAGAACAGAATAGAACAGAACAGAACAGAACAGATCAGAACAGAACAGAACAGAATAGATCAGAACATACCAGAACAGACCAGATCAGAACCGACGAGATCAGAACAGACCAGAACAGAACTGACCAGAACAGACCAGAACAGACCAGAACAGAACAGACCAGAACAGACCAGATCAGAACAAAACAAAACAGAACAGAATAGAACAGAACTGACCAGAACAGACCAGAACAGAACTGACCAGAACAGACCAGATCAGAACAGAACAGAACAAAACAGCCCAGAACAACCCAGAACAGAACAGAACAGAATAGACCAGAACAGAACAGAACAGAACAGACCAGAACAGAACAGAACAGAATAGACCAGAACAGAACAGAACAGAACAGAACAGAACAGAACAGATCAGATCAGAACAGACCAGAACAGACCAGATCAGAACCGACGAGATCAGAACAGAACAGAACTGTCCTTGGACTCTCATCTCCCCCATCACCAGGAGACTTCACAGGAACAGAAAAAGAGGCACCTGAGGAGGTCCTGGCCCACCCTGCTGCTTCCTACCCAACCTTCCAGATGAGCACTCAGGACCTGCTTTAGGCCTTCCTGAAGCTCTCGAAGGGAAGTGGCCAGTCTCTGATTCTCCGCCTGCAGCTCGGAAATAAGGTCGGGCACCTCAGGCTCCTTCTCCTCTGCCTCCTGAACTGAAGGGGCTGGGCTCCTGGCTTGTCCCCGGAGCATGGAACACTCTTCCTCCAGCCGGCTCACCTTGCATCGAAGCTGGTCTACCTAGGAGGAGGAGCAAGGAGGGAAACATGGTCAGAAAATCCTCGGAGTTCCAATCATGCTCTAAGCCAGGATGCACAAGCAGGTGTAACTCCCACTTGTGTCTCAGCCTTTTACCATTAAAAAAAATTGTTTTTAATCCTTACCTTCTGTCTTACTAACACAACTATAAGGCAGAAAGGCAAGGGTTAGGCAACTGGGGATAAGTGACTTGCCCAGGGTCACACAGCCAGAAGTGTGTTAGGCTAGATTTTAACTCAGGTTCTCCTGTCTCTCTGCCCACTGAGCCACCTAGCTACCCACCATTTCCTTTTACCACAAGATCCCTAGCTTCCTAGAAGCCTCAATAATTGTGCCCCCTCTAATGAGAAGCCCTTCCTGGTTCCCCAAGTTAAGGACACCCTCTGCCTCTTCAATTTATCCTGTATGCTCTTGTCTTTGTCTGAGCTGTCTCCCACCCCACAGGCCCAGGACGAAGTGATCACCTTAAGGAAAGAGACAGTTTCTTTTTGGTCTTCATATGTCGAGTGCCTTGATGATGCCCAGTGCACAGTAGGGATGTTGGATGGATTGAATTAATGGCACATGGGAGTGAGAGGAACAGGCACTGAACCCTTCTAAGGAGGCAGGAGAATCATGGCGCCAACACACACAGTAAGACAATTCCTTAAGGACCTCATGGGCCCTCGGAGTCAGACATGGAGTGGAGAAATTCTGTCTCGGGCAGATAGGGTGCAGGGCCTGGAATCAGGAAGCCCTGAATTCACATCCCACCTCAGACACTACCCAAGGAAAAGTCACTTTACCACTGTCTGCCTCAGTTTCTTCATCTGTAAAATGTTCATCATGAAAACACCTCCCTTCTAGGTTTGTTGTGAGAACCAGATGAGATAACATTTGTGAAGTGCTTTGCAAACCTTAAAGTGCTCTATAAATACTATTTACTGTTGTTGATGTGTGGCACATGACAAATCCCTAACCCTACTGTTAATATTAGAAAGAAATAAGAATACCTCAAAGGAAATTTTCTTAAATGCAAGATGTATTTTTTCATCCTTGTGGCAAATAAAATAGAGGGAGTAAAGACAAATTTCAGAGCAAAATTATATTAATATAATTAATATGATAAAATAATATTAACACAATAATAAAACAGAATATTAATATCATAAAACAATATTAATATCAATTAATATTGATAAGTGTAGTTCATACTAATATAATTATGTTGATGTAATAATATTCTGTTATATTACTATATTGATACACTGTATTAATATATTGATGTTAACATATAAAATATATTATTTCAGAGTAAAATTATAACTTTTTAAACTCTCACCTTCCATCTTAGAATTGATACTATGTATTGACTCCAAGGTGGAAGAATAGTAAGGACTACGCAAGGGGGATTAAATGACTTGCCCAGGGTCACACAGCTAGAAAAATTTGAACCCAGGACCTCCTGGTTCTCAATCCACTGAGCCACCTCGCTGCTCCAACTATAATATTTTTTCATTCATTGATACACTTGTTTCTTCTAATATTAAGCCCCTTGCAATCTTGGGCAAATCACTTTCTAATTTGGACCTCAGTTTTCACACTTGTAAAATGAAGGGGTTGCGATCAACAATTTTGTCAGCTTTGACATTCTACATTCTAAAAGCCCTCCCAGCTCAGGTATATTCTGCATTCTAAGATCCTGTCCCATTGTCTGAGACTACATTCTACTATTCTATGTTCTAAGGTTCCTTTCAGCTGTGACTCCTGCTCACAGTCCCACTAAATGCTTATAAAATGCAAACTGAACCAGACCTTATCAGAGACTTGAAGGAATTCCCGGCAAAGCCTCCATACCAAAACACCCAGTTAACAGGTAGGCAGAATTACAGTACGTCCTTGAAAGTTAGAAAAGTGCATGTTAAAAAGGCTTCCCAGAATTCCAGGCTGCCACCAGGACGGACTGTGGCTCCCATGAATAGCACAAGCAAAAGGGCATAACCGTGAAGTCCTTAGAAAAATGTCAGGTCAGGACCGGGGGCAGACAAAAGAATGCAATCATTGTTGGCCAAAGGTCTCTATGAACTAATGGCATGGCACCCCCTCCCACCCACGCGCCCGTCTTTACCCGGCATACAGCCAGGGCGTGCCAGAGCCTGTCCCCGGAGGGTGCCCAAGGCACAGAAATCACCTTGGAAAAGAACACACCCCATGGAGCAGGCACTGAACTTCTCTCGGAGATCACACAGGCAGAGCTGGCTAATTCTTTTAGCTCCCCAAGGAGCCTTGGAGTTGGATATTCTGTTAGGAAGACTAGAGTTCGAATCCTGAGTAAGTCATTTCACTTGTCTCACCCTCAGTTTGTTAATCTATAAAATGAGGGAATTGGGACTAGATGAGCTATGAGGTGCCTTCCAGCCCTGAATTTACAATTCTAGGAGCCCTAGGCAAGCCATTTGACCCCCTTATTTCCTCCCCTATAAAATAGGGAAAATAGCACCAACCTCCTTGGTTAGGAGCAAATCAAATGAAATCAAAATACAAACAGCTTTGTAAGCTATATAAATGTTAGTTAACATTGTTACAGATGAGGAAACTGAGGCTCAGAGATGAGGAGGGACTTGCCCAATGTGAAAAATGGAGATCGAATCAGCACTAGAACTCAGGGCTCCCACCCATCTTTCTCAAGATTACAGGCATAGTGAAGACCAGACCACTAAGTGGCAGCCCCCTCCCCACCTGAGACTCAGAAAGAAATCTCCTTTCTTATTTTTGCTTGTGAAAGACAGGCTGAAAAAAGGGACTATCGGAGTCTGGCTGCAGATCAAAGCCTGCATACCTCACTTTGTTTCCTTCCAGAGTTTTTTATCGTATGTGTGATATGTGTCTTCAGTCACAACATGGGAAATATGGAAATACGGATGAAAACCCTGGCAAGACCTGTATCTGACTTTTAAGCCTTGGGGACAAGGGGAAGGAGAGAAAATGCCCGAAAACAATCGTCAAAAAGTATTTCTACGTGGAATTGAAAAAATAAAAGTTAATGAGAAAAAAAAAACAAAAGACAGCCTGTTGAGGGGCAACAAGTAGCTCAATGGATAGAGCCCCAGGCCTGGAGTTGGAAAGAATGGGTTCAAATGTGGTCTCAGATCCTTCCTAGCTCTGTGACCCTGGACAAGTCATTTAAGCCCAGTATCTAGCCTTTGCCATTCTTCTGTCTCAGAACTGATACTAGACAAAAGGTAGGAGTTAAAAAAGGCAGGCTGGCAGTACCTGATGTCCATTTGAGTCTAGTCGCATACACACACACGCACTCCAGGTAGTCTCCTGCCCTGCCTATTGCCTATATACCTCCCTGCAGCCACATAATGATAAGCAGAGAACACAGAATTAGAGAATCTCGGAGCAGGAGCAAAGGGGGGGGGGGGGGCAGGAGGAGCAGAGAGGTGGTTGACAGCAGGGCAGACTCCTTTCCTTTTGTCCCTGTACCTGCAGTGCTACCACCATTAAACCCAGAGCAGGTACCTAATGAATGCTTTTTAATTTAACTCATTTATTGATTCTGATTCTGACAGCTCAGAGGCCACCGAGTCTCTGGGTCCATGATGAAGAATCACTGCTACTTCTCTTATGATGATCAATATATGCTCTCATGTACAGGCAACTGCACAGACACACAAACCAGACTTCATGCAAGCTGCCTAGAGTCACTCATGAATCATGATGTTCAGCCTTCAGGCTCCTAGAAAGCTCAGAGACAACCATAGACTAGACCCAGGAGATCCATTAGTGTACACCTAGCATCCCAGCCCAACCTTGGGGCCACACTGAGTACAGACAAGACCCTGGAAGCCCCTTTGTGTGTGACTGATGTTACAGAGTCAAAGGAAATACATTAGGCTCCATCCCCAGGAGAAATATTTGGTCTAAGCCAGCTACAATCTCCACACCCATCTGCCTCATGACTCATGTCGGGTCTTTGTAATAATAAAAAAAAAATTTTTTTTAAAAAGATGGGGAATAGAGGGAAGGAGGGCAGAAAGGCCTTCTGTCACTTTCAAATGGTAAAATGGTCTACAATGGGACTGAGGGCCAAGACTTTGGCATAAATGGCATGATGCCCTAGCCAGATGAGCCAACTGCAGTGATACAATAATAATGATGAAAATAATAATAGGGAGACAGCATGATGTGTAAACAAACAAAGGGCTTAGAGTCAGGAAGACGTGGGTTCAGATCCTATTTCTGCCACTAACTGTGTGGCCCTGGGTGAGTCATTTCCCCTCCTCTGAGCCTCAGTTTCCTCATCTGTAAAATGAAGGGATAGGGTCAGACTCAGTAGCCTCTGAGCTATCCAGATAAAGATCTAAGAATTTTATTCTCTTCAAGATTTATAATGACATATATGTTAATAGCAAGACTCTTGGCAGATGATAGCCTTTCCATGCCCTAGACAATCTTCTAAGAATATAATTTATAATTGGTAAAGAGAATTTTCATTCCAAGAGTTCCCTATGCCAATGAAATCATGGGGTCTGGACCCTGTCAATAATAAAAAACTTAATAATCAAAATAAGTCCCAATTCCATAGATCTTTAAGGTTTCCAAAGCACCTTATACATATATTCTCTCATTTAATCTTCATAACCATCCTAGACATGGGAGCTAGTGTTAAGCCCATTTTACAGATCAGGAAACCACAAGTTTAAGGGGCTTGTCCAGGGTCTTTCATTGGATGGACAGGATTAGAACTCAGATGCTCCTGAGGCCAAGTCCAGCTGTCTGATTATGAAACTCTACCCAATCACATGAATTTATGTCATGTCAAGTGATTTTTCCCTAGTGTCCTGCCCTACTTCACAGGGTATTACAAAGCTCAAATAAGATAATTTTTGTGAAGCCCTTTGCATGTCACCTACTATTAATAATAATTATTATTATAACAGCTAGCATTGATATAACACTTTATGGTTTTCAAAGCACTTTATAAATTATCTCTTTTGGTCCTCAAAACAATTCTGAGAGAGAGGTATCATTATTATCCCCATTTTATAGATGAGAAACTGAGGCATTCAGAGGTCAAGTGACTTGCCCACGGTCACATAGGTAATGAGATCTGGAGCTTAAAGGACTTTATAACTCCAGGCCCAGCACTCTATCCACTATACTACCTTGATTTTTCTATTACCTGCAGTCTATAATCATTGATGTAATAATGAGAAGTATATTAAGAGTAAAAAAAAAAAAGCTTTTACATTGCCACATTTGATCCATACGATAACCTGGGGAGGGAGGTGGTCCCAGTATAATTCTTCTCATTTTGTAGATGAAGAAACTGAGGCCCAGAATAGGAAAGGAAAATTCAGATCCACTAACAACAATCCAATGCTCTCTCCACCAAAGCAGGCTGAATATTGATCCCAGAAGGGAAATTTAAGGCAGGTTCTCAAGGAAGGATAGCACATGCACATACATCACCCCCAACCTCTGCTGAGTTCCAGGGACCCCCAGCCCATACCATTAGCTGCAGGTCTCGGCTGCGCAGGACAGCTGTGTTCTTTTCTTCACTCAACTGTGCCAGGCGCATGGCTATCATGTAGTTCTCCTCCTTGAGCCTCAGAAGCTCCAGGCTGCCAGATTCCCAATCCTCCCGGAGTCGCTGACACCGTTCTTGGGCCTGCAGCTGCTCCCCTAGCTTGCGTTCCAATGTGGCCCGCTCCTCCTCCAGGGCCCGGGTCTGGGCCTGCAGCTGCTGCTCCCTCTGTAGCTGAGCCTTGCGTTGCTCCCGCAGCCTCCTCACTTCTGTCATCAGGAACTGGGTCAGGCCTTCAGGACCCTCCTCATCTGTAAGTAACACATGAGCATCCCAGACTACACTCAGTTCCCACTCAAGGTCCCAAAGGGAAACTCCTCCCCAGGTTCCCATTCTGGCTAAGCCACTTAACTAGCTAGACAAATCATTCTCCAAGTCCAAGTCTGTTTCCTCTCCTATCAAATAGAAAATGAAGCCATATCAAGATGAGGTTTGTTTGTTTTTTTCAACTAGAAGGCTCTGGCTATAAATATACAGTGGATTATTATTCAAGGTCTTCTGTAGAGGATGTACAGCTGGCCTCAGAGCTAGAATGTTCTGGGTTCAGGTCCCACCTCTGAGACACACACACACACACACACACACACACACACACACACTGACCATATGACCTTGGTCAAAGAAGTCATTTAATCTCTCAATACTCCCTAAGATCCTGATCTTCAGAGCAGGTGCTATCCTGCATTGGCACCTGGTATCAATGAAATCACAAGTCCAGTCCTTATCTCTAGATGATATCTGCTCATAATTTGAGTCAGATAGCTTCTATATTCAAGCAGGATAGCATCTGAACACTATCCAATTTATTTTTCAATTTCTCCAGGAAAATGAGCCACTTTCCGTTCTTGGAAGGGGAGACGATGACTGTGGAGGAATACATACATTGGAAGATATGATGGGCATGTGGCATACTTAGGTTGAACTGATTTTTTTTCTTCCCTGTTATTCTTTGTTATAAGGGAGGCTCTACGTTATTCTTGGAAATGAAGGTGATATAGAAAACAAATGATATCAACTACAATTCTTCCTTGTTTTTTTAGATAATCTGATTTCTTTTCAAGTGAAATATTTTAATACAATATCTCTCAAAAGATGGAAGGGTGAGGCACTCTCCTATTCCAATGTTGGACACACATACACACACACACACACTCCATCATGGCTCAGGAAGTCCTTTCTCCTATCGGCCTTACATTCTTCCTGTTGCTGAACTCTTCCAGGAGAAGAAGAAGAAGAACAGAAATAGCTCACATCTGTGCAGAGCTTTTAGGGTTTGCAAAGGGTTTCCTCAAAATCACACAGTGAGGCAAAAAATGCAAGTATTAGAAGTGAGGAACCTGTAGTCTAGAAAAATGATGGGAGATGCCTCAAAGCTGCACAGTTAATAAAAAAGTCTGGACTCAAACCCAGGTCCTTTAGCACCAAAGCCAATGTTCTTTCCATCCCGCCAAGCTATGCTATCATCTACACAACACAGAAAAAGAAACAGGCTAGAGAAAGATGGGGCTTACCCAAAGCCACTAGACTGCCTGATGTCCCCTCCCTCTCTTCCTATTCCCCAATGATCCATGGAACAACCTAGAAGGACCTCAAGGGTGCCTGACTGTATATCTCTTCTCTGAAATTCAAAGCAGTTGTTTCCAAGGACCCTCCTCTGCAGAGAAGGAAGAGAAGAGAAGGCTTACTCACCCAGAATCATGGAGCAGCGCTGAGCAGGTTCCCTCCCAGTCAGCAGGGTGAAGTGCTCTGGGTAATAGAATTCCAAGGACTCCAGGAAAGCCTCATAGCCCCTCCTGCCTCGACATCTCAAGATATCCATCAGTCGCCCTGGGATGGGGGTGGATAAAATGAGGGATTGTACCAAATAAAGATTGAAGTGTTAAGACTGAGAACTAAAAGAATTTTTAGAGATTATCGATCCCAACCCCTTTATTTTACTGATGGGGAAACCGAGGCCAAGAGTGGGAAACAGATATGCCTAAAGTCCCACAGATGGGGAAATAACAGAGTTCGGATGTGGACCAGTGCTCAGGTAGTAGCCCACAAACCTAAGACCCAAATGTGACCCTCATAGAATTATAGAAGTTCATTTATAATATTTTTTTTAACTCTAACTTTCTGTCTTAATAACAACTCTAAGACAAAAGGGCCAGGGCTAGGCAATCAGGGTTAAGTACTTGCCCGGGGTTGTACAGCTAGGAAGTGTCTTTGGCCCAACTTAAACTCAGGTCCTACCAACTCTAGGCCTGGCACTCTATCCACTGTGCCATCCAGTTGCCCCAAGTCCATTTATAGTTTATAACTAGAAGAGAACATATTGCCAGGCCTCTGGCACAGTGATGTGAACATCATTTCATTTAATGTGACCTCTTCACTTTATGGAAGAGGGAAGTGGGACGGAAGGGACTTTATATATTAGCTGGGTACCGCTGGGTCTGGGGTCAGGAAAGCCTAAATTCAAAACCCACCTCTGACTCCGAATAGTTCCATGACCGTGAGAAGGCCACTTGATCTAGCCACATTCATGCTGTGCTCTGTAATATGGGGATAACAAGGCTCCTACCCCCTAGGGTGGTTCAAGGATCAAATGTTGACTCCTAGCTTTTATTATTATCATTAGATCACGGCCCATGCCCCTCCTTTACAGGCTACAGAAGGGAAATCATCTCTTCAAGAACACACAGCAGAGCTGGAATCTCTAGCTGGAATCTCCTCACCCCCAGGTTTCTGCCATATGAAGTCCCAGAAGAAAGAAAGCTTCCACCAGGGCCTGCCACTATCTCCCAGGAGACTCCCTCCCCGCCCTCTCCTTCGGTCCAAAGGCCCAGCCCCTCACCAGTCCGGTTGACCCTGCAGGGAAAACCATAGGTGCTCAGCACCTCCTCTTCATCTTGCTCATCGATCACTCGACACTGGCGCAGATACGGGGTGAGCTTGGCAGGGTTCAGGGCACGAGTCAGCTTGTGCCGGACACCCTCGATCTTCTCCCATAACTCCTCCTCCTCAGAGCCCACGTCCTCCTCTTCCTCAGCTGCCAAGGGAGGCCGCATGGCTGCATCCTCCGAGTCTGTGGTCATGTGGGAGGAACAGATAGATGCCCCGTGTGGGTTGGGGGCTATCAAAGAAAGCACATGGGACCTTAGGGAGCTAAGTCAACCCACAGAGCCCAGAGGAGACACAGCTTCATGAGGGAATGGATTATTTCACAGAATCCCAGAAGACAAGAGCCAGAAAGTGACCTTAAAATAGAGAATGTGAACATTGGCAGGAACCTGAGAAATCAGAACTGGAAAAGATTTAGGATTATAGAATGTTACAGGCAGAAGAGATCAAAGATCCTCAACTTTAGGAGGAATTTTAGAATACCAAATGTCAGAGCTGGGAGAGGCTCAGAACACAGAACATCAGGACTGGGAAGAACCTTAGAATACAGACTGTCAGAGCTGGAAGAGACATTAGAACATAGATTATTAGAGGTAGAAATCTCATAGAATGTCAGACTTATTTTGTTAAATGCTTAACAATTACACTTTTATAGATTATAGATTATAGAATGTTGCAGGCAGAAGAGATCAAAGATCCTCAACTTTAGGAGGAATTTTAGCATACTAAATGTCAGAGCTGGATGAAGGTTCAAGACACAGAACATCAGGACTAGGAATAACCTCAGAACACAGATTGTCGTGTGATCCTGGCAAGTCCACTTTACTCCCATTGCCTAGACCTTACTGCACTCTTATGCCTTGGAACCAATACACAATATTAATTCTAAGATAGAAAGTAATGGTTTAAAAAAAGTTTTTTAATTTAAAAAACTGTCAGAACTAAAAGAGATATGATAAAATAGATAATAGGTAGAAAGTATCATAAGGGAACAGCTGAGTGGCTCAGTGGATTGAGAGCCAGATCTAGAGATAGGAGGTCCTGGGTTCATATCTGGCCCCAGGAACTTCCTAGCTCTGTAACCCTGGGCAAGTCACTTCACCCCCATTGCCTAGACCTGACCACTCTTCTGCCTTGGTACCAATATATGGTATTGATTCTAAGATAGAAGGTAAGGGAAGAAAGAAAAGAAGGAAGGAAGGAAGGAAGGAAGGAAGGAAGGAAGGAAGGAAGGAAGGAAGGAAGGAAGGAAGGAAGGAAGGAAGGAAGGAAGGAAGGAAGGAAGGAAGGAAGGAAGGAAGGAAGGAAGGAAGGGAGGGAGGGAGGGAGGGAGGGAGGGAGGGAGGGAGGGAGGGAGGGAGGGAGGGAGAGAGAGAGAGAGAGAGAGAGAGAGAGAGAGAGAGAGAGAGAGAGAGAAGAAAGAGAGAAAGAAAGAAAGAGAGAAAGAAAGAAAGAAAGAAAGAAAGAAAGAAAGAAAGAAAGAAAGAAAGAAAGAAAGAAAGAAAGAAAGAAAGAAAGAAAGAAAGAAAGAAAGAAAGAAAGAAAGAGGGGGAGGGAGGAGGGGAGGAAGAAAAGAAAAGAAAAGAAAAGAAAAGAAAAGAAAAGAAAAGAAAAAAGAAAAGAAAAGAAAAGAAAAGAAAAGAAAAGAAAAGAAAAGAAAAGAAAAGAAAAGAAGTATCATAGAATGTCAGACCTAAGAGGAATTTTAGAACACCAAATGTCAAAGCTGGGAGAGGCTCCCACAGAACATCAGTCCTAGGAAGAACCTTAGAACACAGAACATCAGAACTGAATGAAGCATTAATAGAATATTATAAGCAGAAAGGATCACAGAATGTTAGAACTAGGAGGAACTTTATATACAACGTGTCAATAATGGCTGGGATCTTAGATAGAGATGGCAAACTCCAGAACCAGATTAAAATGTAATTGGGGATGAGAAGGGGCAGCTAAGTAGCTCCATGGACTGAGAGTCAGGTCTAAAGACTGAGGGTCCTGGGTTCAAATCTAGTCTCACAACTTCCTAGTCCTTACCTGACTTTGAACCTATACACAGTACTGATTTTTAAACAGAAGGTAAAAAGTTTTTAAAAGTGCAATTGTTCAATGTTTAACAAAATAAACATGCAATACAACATAGATAGTGTTCCATTTCTATCTGACTTTGAAGTTAGTACGCACAGCTCCATCACCACCTTCTAAGAAAATGACAAAGAAGGAACTTATCCAGATGTATAGAATGTGTCCATACCATCCCCAGCCCCTTCTCCCCCCAAAATCTAACTCTTTGGAATCTCTAATATTATCAGGCTTTTGTGATACTCACACACACACACACACACCCTCCAAAGGGGTCCGAGTTCCGGATCTCCTGGAGCGTAAAGGGGTGGGGGAAGGAAGGAGATGAGCCCAGTCCTGGGATCTCCCTCTCTCTAACTCCGAGATGATCTCAGTAAACTCCCTCCAGCAGTGGAAGGGATTTAGGACGCCGGGAACCCCCGGCCCAGGCCTCATCCCCCTGCTCTGGCCTCACCCCCTGCTCTAGGGCCAGGGAGAACCAACTCCCAGCGACCTTCTCCCACCCTCCCTCCCTCCCTCCCTCCCCTGCACTCCAGATACGGTTTCCTGACTCTCCCGGGGGGCCGCATCCTGTCTGCCAGGACTCAGGAGTTCTGGGGAAGTGGGACAGTGACCCACAGGAGAAGGGGCCAGACCCGCACGCCCACCCCTAGGAGGAGGCTCAGGCTGGATCCCTCAGAATGCTCCATAAACTCAGTCCTCCCAGCTAAGTAAGGCCGCCCGCGTGTCCGGCGCCCAGCACGCACCCTCTGACCCAACGCCCACAGCGGTAGGCCTGAGCCCCCTATCCTGATGAGCTCCAGGACTCTCTCCCCGCTCCGCTCCGCTCTTACCCCGCATGCCGCCGTTTGGCACCGGCCAGCTCCCACCACCTCGAATTCCTGGGTCCCACAGCTGGGGCGGAGGCTGCAGCTGCTCCAGCCCCGCGGCGCTAAGGGGCGGGGCCCTAAGCCCCTCCTCTCCCCGGACCCTGCCCAGTCGGCTCCTCCCCCTTTCCCTTCTTTCTCCTCCCACCCAGACTCCAAAGGTCCCATGCAATCTTAAACTACTCTCCCTCCGCGCCCCAACTCTCTGTCCTTTCCTCTCCGCTCCTCTTTTCCTTCCCCCTTCTCCCTCCTTCCTTTTCCTCTCCCCTCCTACTCCAACTCCCTCTTCACCCTCCTTTCCTCCCTTCCCACCCACTCCGTAGCCCCACCCTCCTCTCCCCGGCCTCCTTCTCCCCATCCACTGGACTTCTGACCCCTCCCCAGGACCACACTCCTCCCCCAGCTTCCTGTTTCCCTCCCTTTTTTTCCAGTTCTGCCCTCCCACACCTGCCCCGGCCCTAGGGCACCCGCCGAGGCAGGCCGGGCCAGGGTCCCCAAAGTAGGGAGACTCCCGCTCTCCCCTCCCCCTCTCGGCTCCTGGTCTCCCCGAATGCGCCGGCAGCCCGTAGTCCCCCACCTCCTGGCTCCCTCTGCCTGGCTTGCAAACCATGCTCCTCAACTCGGCTGCGATCTTCCCCCGCACGTACCTCTCCTGTCCTGGGACCTGGAGCCTCTCACTTCCCTCTCCAGGTCTCAGCCTCTTCATCTGTACTCCAGGCGAGAAGCCAGTGACCTCCTCCCGCCACGGGAAGACCTGTGGTTACTCCTGTCCACCGAGCGGAACCAAACCCTCGCGAGCCGCCCAGCGTCTAGCGGTGGGAACTCCGGCGAGCCGCGCCCCCTAGATGCGCCTCAGTTTCCTCATCTGTTAAAAACGAAGGGCGTGGACAAGAAGATCTTCTGGTTCTACTTTAGGATTCTGTGATTAAGGCTTACATCACACACACACACACGCACACGCCCGCACACACAGAGGCTCAGGAGTCCCAGCTCTGACCCCCTAGACCTAGAGACACAAGACTACACCAACGCTGATTCCTCTTCTGCCCCAGTGAGCCAGGAGCGGGGTGTAAGGGGAGGGGGGGAGGAATTGGCTACCGTGTTCCGGGAACCAGCATCCTGGGGTAACCTCATACAGCCAGGAGACAGGAGAGTTACACTTCTCAAACCACCACACAAACGTTATCTGATTTGCCAGTTTCCTCGCTGTCCTATGGGACTGCCTAAGGTTCTTAATTGGGGTCTGTGAACTTTTCAAATATTTTTTGTTTCAGATATATATTATCACACATATCTATTTCATTATGTAATTGGTTTCTTTTGCAATCCTACACATTTTTTTTTGCGTTTCAAAACAGGGCTCTGAGAAGAAGTCGGTGCCAGAGGTTCTAGGACCCAAAGAGAGTGATTTCTGAGCTCTGACTGCCCTTTGAGGCCTTAGGTCCCTCCCAGGCCTGTGTTTTATGTCCAAGGAGTGGATCCGAACAGCTCTGACATTCTTTGTTCCATGGTCTAAGATCTCTTTGGTTCAGTTCAGTAATTTAGCAATTCAATTCAATAGACATTTATTAAGCATCTACTGTATACCAAACACCGTGCTAACCTCTTCAAAGTCAGACCTTGTGTATTAATAATATCTGACATTTGGTCCAAAGCCAGGGACCTGTTTTCGTCATTTGATCCTCACCATAAGCCTTTAATATTATTCTATTCAGGGTCAAGCTCAGTGGCTCAGTGGCTTGAGAGCCAGGTCTGGAGACAGGAACTCCTGGGTTTAAATCCAGCCTCGGACACTTCCTAACTGTATGACCCTGGGCAAGTCACTTAACCCCCACTGCCTAGCCCTAATCATTCTTGGAACCGATACTCAGTAAAAGAGATATGAGAAAATAGATTATAGGCAGAAAGTATCATAAGGGGGCAGCTGAGTGGCTCAGTGGATTGAGAGCCAGACCTAGAGATGAGAGGCCCTAGGTTCAGATCTGACCTCAGACACTTCCTCGATGTGTGACCCTGGGCAAGTCACTTAACTCCTATTGCTGAGCCCTTACTGCTCTTCTACCTTGGAACCAAGACACAGTATTGATTCTAAGGCAGAAGGTAAAGGTTAAAAAAAAATTGTTCTTTCCATTTTCCAAATGAAGGAACTGAGGCTATTGGGTGGAGTGTTGACCAGATTCAGCCAAGTAGGGATCAAAATCAGGACTTGGAGTGATTCTCATTCCAGGTCCTGTTCTCTAATGACCAAGCTACATTGCATCTCTTGTTCTAAGGTGCCTCCCAGCTTTGACATTCCATATTCTAAGGTTACTCCAGACAGCCCTGAATGTCAGAAGTTCTTACACTCATTGAGGCAGCTATGTAATAGAACAAATAGAGGGTTGGGCATGGACTCAGGAAAACCAGAGTTCAAATCCAGCGTCAGACACTTACTAATTGGTAAATTACTTCACCTCCGTTTGATAATAACAGCCCCTGCCTCCCAGGATTGTTGTGAGGGTTACATGAAATCCTATTTGTAGAGTGCTTGGCTGGGCTGTAAGACCCTTTCCAACTCTGATGTTCCATGTTTTCAGGTACCATCCTCCCCTCCAATCTCTGATACTCTAGGTGGGAAGGCCTCTCCCAGTTCTGACATTCCATGTTCCAAGAGCCCTCCCACCTCTGATCTCCTGTGTTTGGATACTAACAACCTTGTGAAGTGATCAAGACAAATGAAGAAGCTGAAATCCGAAGAGGTGAAATCATTTGCCTGGGGACACCCTTCTCCCTGGGTTCCTTAAACCTACCCTGCTCTGCTCATTGTGAGTATTATCTCAATCATCCTTCATTGTCTTTCTTCTCTAGAAGTCTGACAGGGCCCAGAGCAGTCAGATAAAAGCAAGGAAGTCAGTCAGATAAGAGGATGGGGAGAGGATGGAGAGGAGGAGTGGAGGGCTCTGTACCCCTGGTACAACCCCGATTCTTTGTAGCCCCGGCCAGCCCAAGTAACATTTCTGGCTAGTAGCAAAGCCACATACCTCCCACATCCCCTAATCTCCCCTTTCCCGGAACTGCAAGCACTTGGTTACTCAAGACCTCTTACCAAAGTGAATAAAACACATTAGGGGAAAGGAAAAAAAAAAGCCAGTACTGCTTGCCACAAGCAAAGGAAAGGCATTTTCAGGGCATTGTTTTAGATGATGTCTCCAAGGGACACCCATATGAACCTCCCCCATTTCTGAACTTTGAATAAAGAAGAACAATGAGGATTGGGAAGGGATTGGATCGGTTGGAAACAGGGGAAGAATTTGATCAATAAATATTTAAGTACCTACTATGTGCCAGACACTAGGTTAAGTACTACAGAGAAAAAAGGAGGTAAAAGTTTGTCCCTGTCTTCAAGGAGCTTATATTCTTATGGGAGAAATAACAAATATAAACAAAACAAGTTACATAAAGGATAATGGGAAATGATTAACACAAGGAAGAACCTAAAAGTAGGGGGGGGAGGGAGATAGGGAAGGTTTCCAGTAAAAGAAGAGATTTTAGTTGGGACTTAAAAGAAGCTAGAACTCCCACCATCAAGTAGAGCTCTCCCCAAAATTGAATAGGTTATCTTGTGAGGTAGTACACCATCTGTCCCTGGAGGCTTTCAGAACAAGCCTAGATGACCATCCATCAGATATGTTGTGGAGGGAATATCCTACATGGGAGGCAGGAGTGGGGTGGAGGTGGAATTGGACAAAATCTTGGAGAGAAACAGACATACTGGTACAATCTCCAAAAACTTTTCAAAGGACTCCACATCTGTTGGCTGATGGAAGGTGGTTTGCACCTCAGAACTCTCTAATTCCAAGTTTCTGAGAATCTGCATTCTCTAAATGATTTGATTCTAAGATTCTGGGCTACTACTTCCTTTAATGTTTCAGTGATTCTGACATGGGTAACCATCCACATCTTCTACTGCTGCATAACTTTTGATCATGGATTTCCTCAGAGAAGCTACCCAACCTTTTTAACATTCTGCAAAGACTGATGGCTCTCCATCTATTCTCCCTTGTCTTTGATAAATGATCAGCTGCTTTCTCTTCTTTTTTCTCATTGTGGTGCCTGGAGGAGAGGGTGCCTCCCCCAGCTTCCAGGGTATGTCTCCCAGAGGATCACTATGTTTAAGGTACCTGGGGGATCCACATAGTGAAAGCTATAACTCATGACCCCCTTCACTCCTCACCATGTGTTTACTTCTGTCTGAGTAGCTAGTCAGAGGAAACATTTAGGTCAAAGCAAAGGTATTTCCCAAAATGTCAAGGTAAGACACCGATTTCCTCCATAAATCCAGGGCTTAGTTTCCCACAAATACATCCAACATAAGCAGAGAGAGAGGATACGCATAGATAGCATAATTAGAAAGGCTCACGTATATGACCTACTTCATTTACATTTGTTCTATTGATTTTATTGACTTGCTTTCTCTTTTCTACACTACAGTTGTTTCTAGCTATATGCTCCCAATTCTGTAGAACCCTCCTGAATAGTATAGAAAAACAGTTCAGTTCTATTGACAGAACATTCCCATTTGATAGCCTGGACCAGTGATTGAGAATCTTTTAGAGACCAAGAACCCAAACTGCAACCCTCAAGCTGCCTTCCCCCTTACCCCAAACAAGGGAGGGAAGAAGCGCCCCCATTGGGCTGTTGGGCAGAGAGGCAGGTCATGTGAGAAATGTCCTCAGGCATGTGTAGAGAGGGGGAAGAGAGCAGCCCCCTCTGGCATGCATACCATAGGTTTGCCAACACAAGCCTAGGCAGTATTTGGCATTGGCTTTTGCCTTCCTCTGACTACATCAACCTCCCATTTAGTCAACTCCAGAGACTCTTTATTGCCTCTAGGATCAAATATAATATCCATTGTTTGGCTTCTAAAGCCCTTTAATACCTGGTCCCTTCCTTCCTTTCCAGTCTTTATACACCTTACACCATCCCCCTCCATGTATTTGTGCAATCCAATGGCACTACCTATCTATCCTCTTTGCTGATTGTTCAACACAACACTCCATCTTCTACAAGCTATGCCAAATGCCTAGAACACTGACTCCTCACCTCTCCCTCTTGGCTTCTCTGGTTTCCTTCAAGTCTCAGTTCTTGCAAGAAGCCTTTCTCCAACCCCTTAATACAATACTAATACATTCTCTCTCTCTAGTAATCAGCTCTAGTGAGAGAGAGAGGCAGAGATTGTCCATAGTAGTTTTCTGCCCCATTAGACTATAAATTCCTTGAGAGAAGGGACTCTCTTTTACCTTTCTTTTTATCCCCAGCTTTTACTACACTGCTTGGCACATAGTGGGTGCTTATTGTCTGATGCTCTCAATGGAAAGGAAAGAAATATATTTCACTATCTGTTCTGTAGAACTCCCACTGGTGATTACCTTCAATCTTGAGTTCTCTTCAATCCCAGTTTCGTGAGAGGTAATCTGACCTACTAGATGAAGGAAAGGGCAAGTCACTAAGCATGCCAAGTCAAGGGCATCAAACTCAAGGCCCCCACAACTCCAGAAGATAACTGGAACCACATTAAGATGTCACTGGGAAAGATTTAACAAAATAAATAAAAATAGAATACAGCATGGATAATGTCAATATTGTTGTTTCCTAAGTCAATACGCTCAAGTAGGCATCCTTAGGTAAGGTTTATTTGCCTCATTTCTATTTAACTTTGGCATCACTGGTCTAAGCAATTCTCCATAACTCTAAATAGCAAAGACAGTGCTGATCCTCATTTGAATGAAAGTCCAGGTCTGTGCTATCTGGATTTCCTATCCTATTAGAGCAGTTTGGCTTACCTCACTGTGTATCAGTTCAGACAATGTCTTACTGTTTCTCTGAATTCTTCATATTCACTAAAAACAATTTTTAATTGGTTTAATCAGTTTAGGAGATCTTAGTGAGGAATTTCCTCTATGGATGCAAATGGGTACTGTCTCTTCAATTAATTTTTTTTAAACCCTCTCCTTTCATATTAGAATCAATACAACATATTGGTTCCAAGACAAAAGAATAGGAAAGGCTAGGGGGATGGGGGTTTAGTGACTTACCCAGGGTCACAAAGTTAGGAAGTATCTAAGGTCAGATTTGATCCCAGGACTTCCTGACCTCTCAGTCTGACTTTCTATCCACTGAGTCACCTAGATTTCTCTTCAATTTATATTCTCAGGGAATTTCCACAGTGCAATGAAAGGTCTTTAGTGATTCACCAACCTGCACAATCAGTATGTATTTGAAGGAGGACTTGAACTCAGGTCTTCCTGGCTCAGAGGCCAAATCTCTATCTACTGTTATGTTCCCTGTCTATTGGGTCTCATGACCCAATAACATTCCACTATACTGACATACGACAGCTTATGCAGCCGTTCTTTTCTTTCCAAGTCTCTGCCCCTGCCAAATGTACTACTTCAGGTATCCTATCCTTCAGACAGCCTTTCTGTCCATCTTGGGTTACGTGTCCAGCAGTAGGGTTGCTGAACCAAGTAAAGCAGCTAAACAATTGAGCACATTTTCTTAAAGAACTCCAAATTGTTTCCCAGAACAGCCACGTCAGTGTGCCTCATTTCCCACAGCACCCCCACCACGATTTCTATCTTCATCATCTTGAGTAGGAAATAAAACTTCAGGCTCGAGGACAACTCCTCGAGTTGTCCTGTAGTTGTCCTGTAGGTCTACACCCTTAAAAATGTCATGAGCCCCCACTGGCACATTTACTTGATCTCTAGTCAGTCAGAAGACACATGTCAAAGCAAAGGCATTTCCTGAAATCAACAGAAACACAAAACAAACCCTTCCCCCAAAACCAGGGCACCCCATCCAGCAGCAGCAGGAGGAAGAGTACAGGAGTGGAGAGATCCCAAGTGGACATGCATAAGGCATCTTACACCCCCAGCACCATAGCTCTCCCCCCTGCCTCCATGTCTTCTCTGTTCACAGGGCATGATGGGGGATTGGCCACTCTGGGTTTCGGGGAGCACTTGGCTTTCTATTGGCTCCAGTTTGGTGTTCAACTGATATCCTTGCCCAGAGCCCCTGCATCTCAGAAAGGGAAAGAAAACCATCAAGTTTGTATTAAGGTTCAGATTTTCATTCAGGTCACCCAGCTCCAGGGGCTGGAATGTTTCCCACTTCATTATTCTGCCTCTCCTTAGTCAGAAATCAGGCAACCCTGACTAATAGTAAGAAGAAGGAATCAATCCTGTGTCTGCTCAAAGAGATCCACTGAGGAGGAAGAAATAACTACCAAGTCCCAGACCAGGACCTCCAAGGCTTTCCTCCACTGTGGGATTCTGGGAGGCTATCCCCAAGTCAGTGAATCAGAGCCAACTTTTTGAGTTTCTCAACAATTCTCTCCCTAAGGGGCCGGGAGACATGTGTCTCATCCTTTTACAGGAAGGGATCCAAGAAGTCATTTTGCCCTGAGCATTTCACCAGCATAGTTTAGTGAAAGGAATAATGGATTAAGAAGCAGGAGATCTGGGTTCAAAATCTGATTTTGCTACTTACTACCTATATGACGTCAGCAAAGTTGCTTAATTTCTCTAGACCCCAATTCCCTCATTATATCCCTTCTCAACTCTAAATGTTATGATCCAGTTATCAAAAGAAGAAGCTTCTCATTGTATTTAGAATAAACTCTATATGTATCTGGAAGAGGAGATTTTCAGACCAGCATTCACAGAATTCTGAGTAACAGCCATGACCACACAGCTTTTATAAACATAATCTAGACAGCTATTTCTAGTTTAACATCTATATTACAAAACAAGATTGAATTGATATCTCTCTACTATTGGCCCGAGTTTAAATCTGGCCTCAGACATTTATTAGCTATATGACCCTGGGCAAATCACTTAACTTCTGCCTGCCTCAGTTTCCTCATCTGTAAAATGAGAATCAAGGACAGCTAGGTGGGCAGAGAGTTCAAATCTGGCCTCATTCACTTCCTAGAAATGTGACCCTGTTCAAGTCACTTAACCTCAATTGCCTTACCTCTCTTCTGCCTTGGCGCCAATACTTAGTATCAATTCTAAGACAGAAGATAAGGGTTTAAAAAATAAAATAAAATAAGAATTATCATGGCTCCTGTTTCCTTGTGTTGGGAGAAACAAATGAAACAACATCTATAAAGCTCTTAACAAAGAATCTGGTGCAGTTGGAAAATTTGCCACACCTGAGCTACATTCCCAGCATCCCTTTAAGTTATGTCCTCATTTTACGTACAGAGGCTTGGGAGATAAATCTGGCTGAGACCCACGAGCTGCAGGGCTCTTTTCTGGAAGCTTGTGCTTTTGGTAAAGTGCTGCAGGTGTGAGTCTCTGGCTCTCTTTGCTCTGCTCACTTAATTGAAAGAACCCTTTTTCTTTTCCTTCTCTTTTGATTATTATTAAAATCCTATTTTTTTAAATACTAGAAGTATTTCTTCATTTTTACTCCTACAATGCTAAGTAAATGGTATCCACTATTAGGAGATATCAGTAACCTTCTGGATCCTCTCAGTGGAACCTTAACATTTGCAAGTTTCTAAACAAAGCCAAAATCTCATTTTCAGAGCTAAGTTTTGGTTCATTTTTCCTGACTTCCCCCTTCTCTGTCTGCTGCTAACACTCTATACAGGGGAGCTCAACTTCAGTCAGAGAACCTATTTCTTTTTTTTTTTTTAACTCTGACTTCTTGTCTTAGAATTGATACTAAGTATTTGAACTCAGGTCTTTCTGTCTTAGAATCCATATTAAGTATTAATTCTAAGGCAGCAGAGCCATGAGAGTTAGGCAGTGGGGTTAAGTGACTTGCCCAGGGTCTAACCACTAGGAAGTGCCTGACATTTGAACTCAATCCTTGTCTCTAGGCCTGGTTCTCTAACCACTTTGCCACCTAGCTACCCCTGAGAACCTGTTTCAAATACCACTTCTTCATGGCCTCAAAATTCAATCTGATTTGATCAAGACAGCTGATTCCTTTTTATTTCCATATTTTCCCATTCCAAGAATTTCAGTGTTTCCATTATATGTGCCTTTCCTTTGTTCTGTGCTAAGGTCATTCGATACCTGTTTCATAATATGAATTAAATAGTGCTGGGCAATTGTAACAGATACACAAATTCCAAGACATTCAAAAATAGAAACAAACCAGGACTCTCCATCCACTGGTTATTTTCATGGACTTTGTTCGCTGGCTTCCTCCTTTGGTCTCTACATCACAGATATTTTCAGATTCATCAGGGATTCAGGGATGCCCCTCCCTCTAGTAAGTAAGTGCCTTCCCACCTTCAGAATTAGGTAGTTCAACAGCCACGCTATCCTGAAGGATCACTGCCCTGAGCTGGGATGCTTACTTAGCTGGGCTATAGTGAACTGCCACCATCTTTGCTTACGTGCTCTAGGGCTCTGCTTGGAGTTGAGGAAGATAACTATTAGCTAGAGTTGAACAGTCCACATAACTGAATGTTGCCCAATTTGCTGGCAACCATGGGTAGACAGAGTGGAAGGAAGGAAGGAAGGAAGGAAGGAAGGAAGGAAGGAAGGAAGGAAGGAAGGAAGGAAGGAAGGAAGGAAGGAAGGAGAAAAGGAGGGAAGGAAGGAAGGAAGGAAGGGAGGAAGGAAGGGAGGAAGGAAGGAAGGAAGGAAGGAAGGAAGGAAGGAAGGAAGGAAGGAAGGAAGGAAGGAAGGAAGGAAGGAAGGAAGGAAGGAAGGAAGGAAGGGAGGGAGGGAGGGAGGGAGGAAGGGAAGAGGGAAGGAAGGAAGGAAGGAAGGAAGGAAGGAAGGAAGGAAGGAAGGAAGGAAGGAAGGAAGGAAGGAAGGAAGGAAGGAAGGAAGGAAGGAAGGAAGGAAGGAAGGAGGGAGGGAGGGAGGGGAAAGAGGGAGGGAGGGAGGGAGGAAACAAAGATTTATTAAGTACTTTTTTATTAAGTACTTTGTTTTTATTTATTTATTTATTTATCAAGTCTACCTATGTACTTTACAAATATCTCATATTTATCTTCCAAACAACCCTTGGAGGTAAATACTGCTATTATCTCCATTTTGCTGAGACAAACAAAAGTTAAGTGACTTGCCCAAGGTCACACAGCTACTAAGCAATTGAAGGACTTCCTGACTCCAGATCCAGTTTTCTATCCACTGAAACACCCAGCCACCTAGCACAAATATCATAGGTACCCTTGAGAGTCAGAGAGACATTAGTTGCAGGTAAATTAAAGAAAGGAACCTATAAAAGACTCAAATCCTTGCTAATAATGGATTGAGGACAAGTTAGAGTATAATTAGACTCTATGATGCCCCAGGATTGAACTATTTTGAGTATTACACAAAAGAGCCATGGTCTATCTGGACAAATATAAGGGATACTTTGGTGGTGTTTGTCTATAATGATTCTGCATAATGCCAGTCACTGAAGCTCCCATCCCCCATTTAAAGGAATTTATACATGTGATCTCATCACTGGCCAATTTTCAATTCCCATATTTAGCCACAGCACAGAAATCTAGAAGGCTTCGAAGTATAGGTAGCATGGGGATGCCTTGTCTCCACATGATGAGGACTATGCAAATACACCTTGAATTTAGAGATAGTCAAGTCTTTCACATATTCCTTATGGAATCATAGGACCTGGGTTCAAATCTGTCAACTATGATACTTCTTACCCATGCCACTCTTCCTGGGCAAGATCTTTCCCTTCTCTGAACCTTAGTTTCCCTTTACATAAAATGCCAGAACCAGTCTAGATAGTCCTTGAGGTCTTTTTCAGCTCTAAATCTATGATCTCATCATTTCCTTGAGCAGCAGTTTCCTCACCTGTAAAATAAAATGAATGACCTAGATGATCTCTGAGGTCCCTTCTAGCTTTATTTGTGTGATTCTCTGCTATGATGACCTTTTGTCCTAAAGTATTGGATCACTCAGTCTTCTTAGCATAACTGATCACTTTATGATCCATGCTGCCAGAGTAGATAGGTCAAGGATAATTGGTGAGGAACAGCCAAATGTCCAGCCACGTCCATTTCAGGAAGAAACCTTCTCATTCCTCATCTTTCAGGTGAGGCAATGGACATCTGGACCCTCAATGGAGCCCCCAATGAAGCTGGTGTCTTATGGAAGCAAGAAACATAAATCCAAGGTGGAAGACACTGGCATTTAAGGAAAATTTGGCTTTGGTATTTCCAGTGAAGTTCCAGTGAGGCTAGCCATTGCTGTACCCTAAGCTTGGCAACTCAAATAGCTTGGATCAGGCGGTGTAAATTACTGGCCTGGAGTTACCTGGGTAACTTGACCTCTTCCTTCAAAATTCATCTCACATCCTGCATTTTACAAGAGGTCCTTCCCAATAGCACTGGCTGCTATAGACATTACTTTCCATGTCCTCTATACATGTCTAACTAGTCACACATTGTCTACCTCAGAATGTAAGCACCTTGCAGGCAAGAGCTGATTTTTGCCTTTCTTTGTAGCCCCAAAGATTTAGCTCCATGCCTACCACAGAGTGATTAATAAATAAATTCCTACAAATTGACTAATGACCATTTCTTCATTTGGGGAACACAGGATCATATATTTGCTGCTAGAAGAAGCTTGAATGTCATTGCATCCAACTCCCTCATTTTACAGGTGAAGAAACTGAGCTGGGAGAAAGGAAATAACTTGTTTTCAAGGTTATACATCTAATTCTGAGGCTGGGATTTGAACCCAGATCTTCTTGATTCCAAGTCCCATGCCTTTTCTGCTCCACCAAACTACTTAGCACCTGAACATTAAAATCTAGTTAGAAGGGGCAACTGGGTGGCTCAGTGGATTGGGAGTGAGGCCCAGAGATGGGAGGTCCTGGGTTCAGATCTGACCTCAGACATTTCCTAGCTGTGTGACCCTGAGCAAGTAACTTAACTCCCATTGCCTAGCCCTTACTGCTCTTCTGCCCGAGAACCAATACCCAGTATTGATTCCAAGACGGAAGGTAAGGGTTTTTTTTTTTTAATCTAGTTAGAACACAAATCAGTTATTCTAAGAAGTCTAGTGCGTCATTTTCCCACCCCTGAAGACTCAGGGTAATGGGGAAATGAACGCACTGTCGAATCTTCAATGCCCTCTTTGAAGGCATTGAAGAGACTGCTTGATTTTTGTCTTTTGTACTCCAGCACTCACCTATTTGTTACTGTTCAGGCATGCTTGACTCTTCTTGACTATTTTGTATTTTCTTGGTGAAGATACTGGAGTAGTTTGCCACTTCCTTTTCCAGCTCATTTTACAGATGAGGAAACTGAGGCAGGCAAGGTTAAGTGATTTGCCCAGGGTTGCATTGTAAATATCTGAGGCCAGATTTGAACTCAGGAAGAAGAGTCTTCCTGATTCCCAGCCCAGTGATATATCCATTTCATCACCTCTCTGCCCACTAGCATTCACCTAACAGGGTGTTAAATGTGTGTTGACACATAGAAGGCACTTAACAAATGCTCCTAGATTGATTGACTAATATTTGTATGTTTATGCATTGTCTGCTTTGGGCAGAATGTGAGCAAGAGCTGTTTCACTTTATCCCCAACCCCAGCTAGGTGGTACAATGGCTAGAGCACTAGCCCTAGAGGCTGGACGGCTTAAATTCAAGTACCACCTCGCTACCCTTAACTAGATGTGTGATCCAGGCCAAGACATTTTTGATCTCTAGCTTCCATTTCCTCATCTGTAAAGTGAGGGTGATAATGGTACTCGCCTCACACTGCTGTTGTAAGGATCAAGGAAGATCCATCTCTTTACAAATTATACAAAAAAGATGTGTAATCCCAAGTCCAAAGGCCTTTGGTATGGGGCTCTCCCTACTGACCTCCCGCAATAAGGAAAGAGTTCCATACCAATGACCCTTGGGACTAGGATCACAAATATTTTTATAAATGTTTGCTAATTGATTGAGGTAACAAAAGGGCCCCAGACTGTGCCACAAAGTTTGCTAAGATTTCCTCTTGGCTCTCATTATTTTAGGATATCTGGTGAGCAACATATTTAATAATAAATTCATTTTCCTTAACAAATAATAAATTAATAATGATTATATTCTGATTAAAAGGTGATCTTAATATCAATAGCTAAAAGTAATTACAGAGCTTCGAGGAAGATCTTGTACATGTAGATGCTAAAAATAATTTAGGCTAAATTGAAGTGAATTGCTATATCTCCGAACTTGTCTCCCAGCTGTCAGTCTTTCCTCTCTCCAATCTAGCCTTCACACTGTTGAGTAATCTTATTAATGCCCAGTTCTGATCATAACTTTGAAAACTCTTCACTGGCCCTGTCTTTCTCTAGAATAGGGTATCAATTCCTGACACCGTCATTCAAGGCTCTAATCTACCTTACCAGCCATATATTTCACCATTTCTTATTTTATGTATTGTGTATATCAGCCAAATTAGATTGCTTCCATTCCTGTTCTTGTCCTACCCTCCCCTATCTCTTATTCATGCCATCTTTTGTGACTAAAATGGGCTTCCCCAGCCCCATGTTTACCTGTTTCTGATGAGAACATACTTTCTAGCTGTATGACTATGCATACACTGCTTCACCTCTGCAAACCTCAGTTTCCTCCTCTGAAAAATGAAAATAGTACCTGCCTTGCAGGTTGTTTGGGGACTCAAATGAAACAATGTCTCTGGCACGGCTTACAAACTGTCGAATTCTATACAGATGCCATTTCTCATTAGTAGAAAGGAGAATGCTCCATGAGAGACAGCAGAGCAAGGTGGTTAGAGAGCAGCCATCAGCATCAGGAAGCCTTGGATTCAAACTCTGCCACATACTAGCTTTATGACTGAGCAAGTCCTATCAACTTGCAGTGTCTCAGACAAATTGCCATGTAGATGCTAAATTCCATTGGTTAGAGGGTATTTTCTTGCCAAGTTTTCTATCAATGAAATCATAGAGCAGGTCAAAGCAAATAGAGGGAAACCGAGGCTCACAGCAATTGAAGGGATGGCTCAAGGCTTTGCAGGACTGATAATAATGAGCCTAGATCTCTAGACTCCAAGGTCAGTGTTTTTTCCAGGTTTGCCTCCTAAGGGATGGGGCAGAGTCAGTTTATTATAGCCTTCATACAGATAAGAAAGCAAGTCAGAGGGCTTCAGACTTGCCCAACGGCTTCACTGAAAGCCAACTGGGAAATGGGAATTGGGACCCAGATCTCCACCCTGTAATAACTAAATAGGGTCCTGAAGTGAGCAGAGTTGTTCATCTGGACGGATTCTAAGGGCTGCTGGATTGGTGCAGAGTCAGCCCCAGTTCCAATGTGGGTGACTCCCAAGAAAGGTGAGGCGCTGTGGTTTTGAATAGCACAGTGACCCTAATAAGGTACTTTAAGCTCCCAAATTCCCGGGCGGGCTCCCCAACCTGCTGAGCCGTGTTGGGGCTGGTAAGCTGCATTGGGAGATGCTGAAGCAGAAAGGGAGGGGTGGCCCCAGGCACAGACTTCAGCCTAGCGTGAGCTGTCGGTCTTCCTGCTCTGGAGGCGATTAAATCTCCCAGCCTCTGGCTCTGGTCTCGGGTTCACCAACAGAAACAACTCGCCAAGAGTGAGGGGCCCCTCCAGCCCAGCCTCCCGAGGAAATCCCAGACGCTTGGCCTCTCACAGGCTCCAGGCAAATGGCTTTCCTATGAGATCAGGGTATTTTGGAAGGAGCAGCCCCCACCCCTACTGGCTAGGGACCAGAGCTAGATCTAATCAGGCACGCCATCAAACTTGGTGGAGCAGGATTGCATTACAGAGACCTAGTGTGCAGAGCTGGCTGTGACCTGGAGAGACCACACGGGGAGGTGGGTCACTTTGTTCTGGGTGCCACTATACAAGCTGGAAGGAAAGCTACTGACCGGGAAGAAACTGACTTGTGAGAAGGCAGAAATTAGAGGGAGGCCAGTTTGGGCTGTACCATTAAAAGGTGTCCCAGCTTCGAAGGACCTGCCTTAGAGATGATGAGTGCCCAACATTCAAGCTCTTCAAGCAGTGGCCACTTGTCTGAGATGCTCTAGGATGGTCTTGGCGAAGTAGTGGCACACGTGCAAAGCCGGCACTCGGGGAGCTGCTCTGTTCCCATCTTCCCAGCACCTGAGGACACTTTTGGCATGCCCTATCCCTCTGTACAGTCTCCCAAAGCAAGCACTTCCCCCCTCAACTCTGTTCAGTAATCAGGGGCTCACAGACAGCTTGAATTTGCCTGCTGGGCACTTGAACTGGGGAAAGGTTCACCAACTCTGCTCTAGGACATAATGGGATAATGGGCAGAGGTTAGGCTGATTAAGGCAGCTAGCTGGCTCAGTGGATTGAGAGCCAGCCATGGATTCAGGAAGAGCTGAGTTCAAATTTGGCCTCAGACACTTCCTAGCTATGTGACTCTGGGCAAGTCACTTAACCCTCAGTTGCCTAGCCCTTGTCACCCTTCTGTCTTAGAATCAATACTAAGACAGAAAATAAGGGTTTTAAAAGAAAAAAGATTTCATGATTCTGGCACAAGATTCTGGGTCTTCCAGCCATGCTCTCCCCACTGCCTTTAACCCCCACCCCTTTACATAGATGCCATTGGAACCACGTCATTTCTTATGCTTAATATTCATCAATGACCTCCTACTGCCCCAGTTTCTAACTGCCCAACATTCAAGGTTTCGATCTGACATCATCTGCCTTTTGGACCTTGCCTCTTGTTTTTTTCCCTGCACTAGCAGGATGGTCCAATCACTCTGGACTGACCCCTCCTTCTCCCTCCTCCTACCCTCAGCTCTCCTGCCTCCATGCCTTTGTAAGTGCTATTTCTTAAAAAGGAATTTTACTTGCAAATGTCAAGGCATGAAGAAAATTAGGGAAAATTCTCTCTGTCCCTCTCTTCATCTATCAAATTCTTCGCCATACTTTTTTTTTAAACCCTTACCTTCCATCTTGGAGTCATTACTGTGTATTGGCTCCAAGGCAGAAGAGTGGTAAGGGCTAGGCAATGGGGTTAAGTGACTGGTCCAGGGTCACCCAGCTGGGAAGTGTCTGAGGCCAGATTTGAAGCTAGGACCTCCCATCTCTAGGTCTGACTCTCAATCCACTGAGCTACCCAACTGCCCCCACCTTTGCCATACTTTAAAGATCCAATGCCACTTCCTTCAGGAAGTCTTCCCCAGTTCTTCCATTTGATAAAGACCTTCCTGTTAGACCTCATATATAACACTTTGTTTTTCCCCATCTATCCTGTAATATCGCACACTATTGACATCTGTGCTCTTGAGTTCTGGATCTGAAGGCAGGCACACACACATGATTTAACACCCACCGTGGACACTTATTAGTTGAATGACCCTGGAGAAATCTCTTTATATTTTTTACAGCCCTTACATTTACAACCTTCTGTAAAATGGGCTCAATGATATCTGCAGTACCTGCAACATAGGTTTACAGATTTAGAGCTGGAATAATCCTTAGGGGTACTTAAGTCCAATCGCATTTTTATTTTACAGGTAAAGAAACTGAGACATAGAAATTTTAGATGATTTGCCCAGAGTCACCCAGCTATTAAATGTCTTGAGCAGAATTTGAATTCAGGTCTTTCTTTCTTCTTCTTTTTTTTTAATCTTTACCTTCCATCTTAGAATCAATACTGTGTATTGATGGGTTCCAAAGCAGAAGAATGGTAAAGGTGAGACAAAGGGGGTTAAGTGACTTGCCCAGGGTCACACAACTAGAAAGTGCCCAAGACCAGATTTAAACTCAGAACCTCCTGTTCTCCAGGCCTGGCTTTCTATCATCAGAGCCACCAACCTGCCCCATCTCCTTCTTCCTTTACACATCTTGAATCTCTGAATATAAGAAAGGGATTTCTTTAGAAATCAAAATGATATAAAAACAGAAGATATCAATATACATTTTTTAAATGATATTTGGGGAGCAGTTAGATGACGCAGTAGATAGAGTACCAGCCCTGGAGGTGGGTGGATCTGGGTTCAAATTTGATCTCAGACATTTCCTAACTGTATGGCCCTGGGCAAGTCACTTAACTCCCATTGCCTAGCCCTTATCATTCTGTCTTGGAATTGTTACTAGGACAGAAAGTAAGGGTTAAAAAAAAATCAGCATATGCTTAGTAGACTAGTAGGAACTAAAGTGGAAAAGGGAAACTGTAGAAATATCAACATAAGCTTTCATCGGTCAATCAAGAACTTGTTAATACCTTCTTTTTTTCTTAAACCCTTTCCTTCCATTTTAGAATCAATACTGTATATCGCTTCCAAGGCAGAAGAGCAGGCAGGGCTAGGTCATGGGAGTTAAGTGACTTGCCCAGGGTCACACATCTAGGAAGTGTCTGAGGCCAGATTTGAATCAGGAAATCCCACCTCTGGGCCTGGCTCTCCATCCCCTGAGCCACCTATCTGCCCCTTATTAATCCCTTCAGAAATCTACCAGGCACTGACCTAAATGTTGGGAATTCAAAGAAAGGCAAAAACGTGGTCTTGGTCCAAGCTCACGTTCAAATGAGAGAGGCAGCCTGGCAGCAGCTAGGTACCCTACGAGAGAGAACCCCAGAGGGCAGACACATGGAGAAGGAAGCCACTTGGTGAAACTGGGGAATGCTAGAGAAAACTTGGGGGAGGGGGCCAAAGAGGACCCGGAGATGCCCTGCCTTCCATTCCCAGGCTGAGTCAGCCCAGCCAGGGAGGAAGGGGAGGGGAGTCTGTCTAGGCAACTGAGCTAGATGAGAAAGGGCTTGGGAACAATGGGGAGGGGTGATATCTGCTCTGAGTCACTGAATTCCCAGTCCTCAGGTGCTAGAGCTCTCTACTTCCCTTACTCATTCAGCAGCCTCTACCTCGGCTTGGAACCACTCTGGGTCTGTCCTATTCCCTCTCCTGGGCCACTGGGGCCAGGGGCTCGGAGAGCTGGAATGAGAGAGCTCAAAGGATCTTACTTAGAACATGGAATGTTTTCCCTCATCTATAAAATGAGTGGGCTGAACTAAATGAGTTTCTATGTTCCCTTCCAGCTCAAAAGTTATGATCCTATTTTCTGGCTGAATGATCCTAGTCATTTAAGCTCTTGGCACCCATAGCAATCCTCCAAGACAATCCATTACAGGCAGGTTGCTTTGGTAGGGGGAATTGCACAGGTCTGGAACAAAAAACAAAACTGGGCAAGGATGGAAGGTAGGCTGGTGCCTGATTCTGGTGGGCTTGGATTTACTCAGTGCACAATTGGGAGCTACTGAAGGTTTCTGAGCAGGGTTAGTGTATAGATTTATGGATTTAGATCTAAGCATAAGGCAGGCTGTTCTTGCAGCTATATTTAAAGGGTGGATTGGAATCAGAACAAACAGAGAGTGGCTGTGGCAACAGGTCAAATGGGATGGCTCAGTGGATTGAGAGCCAGGCCTAGAGAGGGCAGGTCCTAGGTTCAAATCCAGCCTCAGACACTTCCTAGGTGTGTGATTCTGGGCAAATCACCTAATTTCCTGTTGCCTACCCCTTACCACTTCTCTGCCTTGGAACCAATACACAGTAATGATTCTAATGTGCCAGGTAAGGGTTTTTTAATTTTTTTAATTTAAAAAAGGGGACCTAACTGGGGCTGGCAAGCAGTGGGAGAGGAAAGGATGGATAGAGAAGTTACCACAGAGATAAGACAAAAATAGGTGATAGTTTAGAAGGAAGAAGAGAGGAAAGGGCAAAATAATCCCAGGATTTCAAAAGTGAAGTCAGGAGGAGGAGCATAAGGGGAAAGCATCATTCAAGTTTTGAATGTTTTGAGCTTGAAGAGTTGCTGGTGGGATTACCAGGTAGGCAGGCGTGTCCTGCAGAAGGCTGGAGATATGGGTCTTGAGATCAGGAGTGAAGTCAAGTGAGGGCCCATAGGTAAAATACCGGGCAAATGTGAGTTGCTGGGTTTCTTCCATGCCTCCTTAAATAAGCTACAAATATTTGTGCAGTGACTGATAATGACTGTCCTGCCCCAGGCTACAGAAAGGAGTCAACAACAGACTAAAGGACAGACAAAATATATTCCTGCCCTCATGCTTCATTTAGAGAGCTGGGAGAGAGGAGCAGCAACATGAAGGCAGCCTGGAGGCAGAGGTCCAGAGGCCTGCCCCATTGCTCCGAGCTCAGCCATCAAAGTGCTGTGTGATTTTGGGCAGGTCCCTTGACCTCTTTGGCCTTCTTTCTTTTCCTCTACAAAATTATGGGGTCAGACTAGAAATTCTCAAAGGAGACTACAAGCACAACCAGGTTTGACTCTAAAATATGCATGGGAGGAGGCAGCTGGGTAGCTCAGTGGATTGAGAGTCAGGCCTAAAAATGGGAGGTCCTGGGTTCAAATGTGGCCTCAGACATTTCTAGCTGCGTGATCCTGGGCAAGTCACTTGATCCCCCTTGCCTATCCTTTACCACCCTTCTGCCTTGGAACCAATAGAGAGTATTGATTCTAAGACAGAAGGTAAGGGTTTAAAAATAAATAAAATAAAATAAAATATACATGGGAGTATGAAGTCAGAAGATACTAATTCTATTTCAACTATTAAGTGGACTGAGATCTAGTATGATATAATTAACTCTGAGAATTGGGTTCAAATCCCAGTTCTCATGTTCATTGATTCTATGACTTTGAATGTCCCTTAACTTTTCTGGCCCTCATCTATAACAACAACAAACAATAATAGCTATTAGATAATTATGTTATAATTATAGTTATAAATTTATATTATTGTAATTATAATATTATTATATTGTAATTGTAATATTATTACAGAATATCTTTTATAGTATTTAGATAGATAGTAACTTTTTTTAGATAAGCACTTTACACATGTTATCTTGTTTGATCCTGACAACAATCCTAAGAGGTAGGTACTCTTATTATCCCCATTTTACAGATGAGAAAACAGAGGTTGAGATAGGGCTACATGACAACAGGATTCAAACTTGGATCTACCAGACTCCAGGTTCAAGGCCTCCAAATCAAGTTGGCATGGTGCCACCTAGCTGCCTGAGCTGAGGAGGTTAGAAAAGCTGGCTTCTGAGAGGGCTTCTTGTTTTCGATGATCCCACATCCCTCCAACTTGGCACTGCTAAATTGGAGATACATTCTTTCTGTGGCTTTCCTCTGATCCGCCCATCTAGTAACTGTCAGAAAAGGAAATGAAGTTGGTCTGGTATGACCGGTTCTCAGAGGTCATCACTTCCCTTTCTAACTGCTCACTAACTTTACTAAATTATTGGATTCAGCCAGGAATTGAAATTCAGCTCATCAGACTCATAGCCTGAAGAACACCGTCTCTTCCCATTTAAACAAATCCTATTCACTTAACTTCCCAGAGCCTCAGTCTCCTCATATACAAAAAGAGGGGATCAGCTTGAGTCCCTCTGCACTCTCAACCTATGATCTTGTGATTTTTCATCTTTCCATCTCTGATTCTTGCTTCCACCTTATGTTCATGCCTTTCAAAAATCTCTCTTTTGGGGGGCAGCTGGGTAGCTCAGTGGATTGAGAGTCAGACCTAGAGATGGGAGATCCTGGGTTCAAATCTGGGATCAAACATTTCCTAGCTGTGTGACCCTGGGAAAGTCACTTAACCCCCATTGCCTAGCCCTTTCCACTCTTCTGCCTTAGAACCAATACATAGTATTGATTCTAAAGTGGAAGGTAAGGGTTAAAAAAAAACACCTCTCTTTTTACATGACTCCCCCTTTCCTTCCTTGAATTTTTCAGATTCTATTTTCATTCATCTTGGGCTGGCTCTTTCTCTGAAACCAGCTTCCCCCCCCTCCCCCGCCCCCACCCGTCTAAGGTTTGTTTGTTTCAAACCAGCTCTGCCCTCTTTATCACTGGAGAAACTGAAGGTGTCTTGGTAATTTCCAACCCAGATTCCCAGTACTTCTCCTTTAGCCTCCAGTCCCTCCATCCTCCTCAGTCACAAGCCGGCCTGATAGAGGTGGGCAATGGGCAGTGATAGAAGCGGGACCCTCGGGATCTGGAATCTTGTATTTCTCACCAGTTAACACTAGTCAAGCAGAGATTGCACAATTTGTATTATTAATCAGTTCATCAGTCTGTACTGTGAATCACCTGTACTGGTTCTGCCCTGCTCTGTTCTGGGCACCGTTCTGTATTTTTTTTTTAAAACCCTTACCTTCTGTCTTGAAGTCAATACTGTGTATTGGCTCCAAGGCAGAAGAGTGGTAAGGGCTAGGCAATGGGGGTCAAGTGACTTGCCCAGGGTCACACAGCTGGGAAGTGTCTGAGGCCAGATTTGAACCTAGGACCTCCCGTCTCTAGGACTGGCTCTCAATCCACTGAGCTACCCAGCTGCCCCCCGTTCTGTATTTTTAATCGCTTGCATTGTTCTGTATTTACCTTGGTCCTGAACTGCTGAGCATTATTAATTACCTACCGTGGTTGTCTGCTGTACTACATCCTCTGTATGTTCCCATCTTTGATGAAGCCATTCCAGAAGGGGAGCGACACCTCTCTTACACTGACAAATGAGGGTGGGTGGAATGATGGAGGGAAAGATGGGACATGCACACTAAGGGCTCTGGCCGACCATGGGAATCCCCCAAACCTCTTCCTGCTCCTTATTCTCTTTCTGGTGTTCTTAAGATCACCTATGACGTGTCAGACCCCAAACCACAGCTCTAATTGGATTTGAACCCTGCTCCTCTCTTCCCTTTTCTGGAAATCTCAGCCTGTAACACCCCAGAATGGCGGAGACTGGGCAATTCCTAGAATAGGTGATTTTCCTGAAATGGGAAGCAGCAAGGCCCAGACCCTCAATAAATATGTAAACCCTGATCCAAACCTTGGCCTGCTCCATCCACACCGAGGCAACTCTACTTGCTCCTAGGTCATTTCACCAGTCTAGACTATTATACTCTTAAAAACCTCTTTTTCTTCAAATAAAGTTCTTTCCTATTTCTGGATTGAACCAAGTTTTGAACCTCCCATTCGTGGGACAAGATCTTGCTATAAATTTGCATGTGTTTTCCCACAACAGGCCTGGTTCCCATTGTTAATCCCTCCGTCATTTTAAGAACAAAATGTTCTTTAAGCCAGACAAAAATCCTGTAGTTATGCTATTTCTTGAATGCCATTTTAACAAACCATGCAAGTGTCCCTTCACTGCTATATCTTCCCTCCTTGCCAGGTCAGGGAGGTAATTCCTGATGTATCATCTACTTCTTCCCTCTGTCTCAGTGTTCCAGGCCAAGTTTAAAATGAGGAGGAACGCGGCAGGGCCAAGGCTTACACCCGAGTCTCCTGGTCTTCTTTTAGTGTTAATTGCCCTCTACGGGAGGCTGAACCTCAAGCGAATGCAGTAATTCACTGGGGCTTCTGAGGCTCTTCTTCTTCAGAGAAATACTCTCCCCGGTGCTTTTTCCCTTCCCTCTGTAGGCTACGTCCCATCTCTGGTTTGTTTGGATCCAGATGGATGTTTTGATTTGTGCAAGGAACTACAAGAGTAAAAATTCTCTCCACAAAACCAGATGTGTAACTCGGTGATAGTCTAGTCTCAGAGCCCTGTCTGTGATTTGCCCAGGGGCACCCACCCAATATGTACCAGAGGTCAGACTTGACCCCAAGTCTTCCTGGCTGGCTCTCTATGGATTATCTCATACTGTAATTCTTTGCAGCTAATGATGTATGTGTGTGCGTGTGCCCGCCAACATACTTTATATATGTTATGTTGTTAAATCTTCACAACAACTTCATAAGGTACGTGTTCTTATAATCTTGCTTTTACATAGGAGAGAAACTGAGTCTGAGAGAGGTTAACCGATTTGTCCAGGGTTGCACAGCTAATAGGTAACTGAGGCAAGATCTGAACTCAGATCTAATCTAGCCCTCTTTGAGCTATGCCATTTAGCTGTGTTTGATACATATATTCCTAATAGTGTTATTAAATCGGTTCACATTGTACCTTTGCCCTGACCACATAATATACTGGGAAACTGTCATTAGTCACTCAGTGGGCCAAAAGTCCATAGCTTAAACTTGGACGGGAAATGTTGTTTGTGATGGGCATGATTGTAAGGAAATTGTGTGTGTGTGTGTGTGTGTGTGTGTGCGCGCGTGTGTGCGTGTGTGCGCACACCCCAGAGATGTGTACACATCTGTATTTCCTGGTGCAATTAAAGAAGAAAAAAAGCAGACTGGCAAGCTGAAGGATAGACAAAATAAAACTCATTGCCTCTTTTATTGTTGCATTCCCTCCTCAGCCATATTCTCCCCATGAGTCATCTCTCACTAAGCCTCCTGATGCCTATCAAGGTGATTTTCCCCTCCCTGTGTTTTGATCTCTGGTTTACCTTTCTGCTTACACAGATTCTGATCTGTGTATTTGTGCAGTGAAGACATCTGCACCCCTTCTGGGATGGTGTCTCTAAGTGATGATGTCTTCCCGTGGGATTCCTGGGATGCGGTGGCCAGGGGTCTTCTTCCACGGGATACCGGAGGGGTCAGCGGGGCATCAGTTTAGAGCCTGAAAGGACCTTCGAGGCCCGTCCTCCAACAGAAGAGGCTGAGATGCAGGGGAGGGAGGGGATCTGAGGAAGGGAAGAAGGAGCAGAAGCATGGTTGGAACCCACACCTTCCACTTCCAAATCCAGGACTCTTTCCATGATATCGTGGGGTCCATCTCCTACTCTGCGCCTTAGTAGATTTCCACGAGCAGTTTCCTTTTCCCCCTTTAAAACCCTTACCTCCCATTTCAGGATCAGTACTTTTTGTTGGTTCCAAGGTAGAAGAGAGGTAAGGGCTTGGCAATGCGGGTTAAATGACTTGCCCAGAGTCACACAGCAAAGAAGCATCTGAGGCCAGATTTAAACTCAGCGATGAGCAGTTTCCAAAGCCTTCTTACTCCAAGGCTCCAGGTAAAATTTGTATATGTATGTTCATCTTCAGGTCATCCCCAAAACCTTGGTATCGTTTTTAAATGGTAAAGCTTAGCAGCTTTAATAAAAGCCTAAAAGGTATTAAAGCTTAAAAATACACTGAGATTTTGGAATGCACACACACATGACTGGTCATTTCTGCCTTCAGCTTTGGACCATACATGCACATTTTGCTCTCCGTCAGCCTTCTTGGCCAGCTTCCCAAATCCACCTCTCTCTTCTGAAACCTCAGCTCTTCCTTCAGTAATACTGAAAAAAGTCCATGCCCTTCAGGGCTCGATTTCTTGTGTCCAAGACTATGGAAGCTGCTCAATGCTTTCTAGGTTCCTACTAGTGGTGTCATTTTGTCATTCCATGAATCACCAAGAATGAATAGAGGTCATCTGGCTTGACGAGTCTTAGGTGGCTCTTAGTCACACCCCAGGAAGATAGTATAACCCTATTGTTTGTGCTAAGTTAACTATGATGGCCTCACCAGGGGAGTCATCAGACAATCTAACTTGTCTCTTTTTCCTTATTTACTTACTGTTACTTATAAATGATCTCTCTAAACCCAGTCGGGAGTCATTGTTTCTGCCTTGATGTCTCCACCAGCTGCACCTCAGAATCAGTGTCCAACAAAATCCCTAGATTCATGCTCTCTCTCCATTTTTCCATTTCCGTGGATAGGCACCCAAGGGCAAAACCTTGGAGTCAGCCTCAGCTTTTCGCTCATCTCACCTCTCTGCCATATCTAGTCAGCTGCCAGAAGAATAGCTCCTCGGCTTTTTGGGTCTGTCTGCTTCTCTCCTCTACTACGACGGCTACCTTCATTCAGATCCTTCTTTCTTCTTTCCTAGACTACTGCAACAGCCTCCCAACTAGTCTCCTTGCCTCCGTTATCCTTCCTCCAATTCAGCCTCTTTGTTACTACAGAAGTGACTTTGGGAGGGAGACCCATTCTTTTCCCCCCACCATCCCTCATGGGAGTCTAGATACACTAATAGTTTAACAGGAAAATCTCAGTCAAGAAGGCACAGGCTTGATTTACTCTTCTTTTAACTGAGCTGGACCCTTAACCTCCTGCTACTGTCAGCAGGCAGGAGGATAACAGAGGGAATACTTATTACTGAACACAGGGATGAATGAATGAATGAATGAATGAATGAATGAATGAATGAATGAAAAAGAATTTATTGGGACAGCTAGGTTTCTCAGTGGTTAGAGCTACACATCTAGAGATGGGAGGTCCTGGGTTCAAATCTGGCCTCAGAAACTTCCTAGCTGTGTGACCCTGGGCAAGTGACTTAACCTTATTGCCTAGCCCTTACCACTCTTCTGCCTTGGAACCAATACACAGGATTGATTCTAAGACAGAACATAAGAGAATTTTTAAAGCATTTACTAAGCACCTATTATGGGCAAAGTTATGGATTTTGTCTATAATGTAGCTGAGAGATTTCATTTTGGGGCTTTTTTCTGGAGGGGACCAGCACTTTCACTGTGCTCACTGGTTCTTTTTAAACAAACCCTTACCTTCTGTCTTAGAATCGATACTAAGTATTGGTTTCATGACAGAAGAATGGTAAGGGCTAGGAAAGGGGGGTTAAGGGACTTGCCCAGGGTCACATAGCTAAGAAGTATCTGAGGTCAGATTTGAACCCAGGACCACCCATCTCCAGACTTGGCTCTCTAGTCACTGAGCCACCTTTGTCCTCTGGTTCTAAAACATGTGGACAGTTTTATGATTTCTTAATATATATTATCTAGGCTCTTCTTTTTCTGTCATAAGTTTTAGGCGATTCAATAATTTTCCTTTTTTTTTTAAACCTTACCTTCCGTCTTAGAATCAATACAGTGTATTGGTTCCAAGGCAGAAGAGTGGTAAAGGCTAGGAAATGGGGATGAAGTGACTTGCCCAGGGTCACACAGCTAGGAAGTGTCTGAGGCCAGATTTGAACCCAGGACCTCCCATCTCTAGACCATGCTCTCAATCCACTGAGCCACCTAGCTGCCCCCGATTCAATAATTTTCAAAAGATCTCTCCACCCATTTTTGCAAGTTGGATTTTTTTTACCTTCCCTTTTCTATTTTTTCAGTCATTTGACTTTGCTTTAATATTTTTCTTTTTCTTTTTAAATGCTTTTTTTCCATCTTACAATCAATACTGTATATCGATTTTAAGGCAGAAGAGTGGTAAGGATTAGGCAATGGGGGTTAAGTGACTTGCCCAGGGTCACACAGCCAGGAAGTATCTGGGGTCAGATTTGAACCCAGGACCTCCTGTCTCTAGGCCTGGTTCTCACTGAGCCACCTAGCTGTCCCTTTAATATTTCTCATTGTCTAATTTGGTGCATACTAATTCTAAAGAAATCTGTTTAAAAAATACTATCCACAAGCAGAGGATAAACTATGGGAGTAAAAACACCAAGGAAAAGCAACTGCTTGACTACAGCAGTTGAGGGGATATGACAGAGGAGAGACTCTAAATGAACACTCTAATGCAAATACCAACAACATGGAAATGGGTTTGAACCAAGAACACATGTGATACCCAGTGGAATTGTGCATCGGCTATGGGAGAGGTGGGGGGAAGGAAAAGAAAATGATCTTTGTTTCCAATGAATAATGTTTGGAAATGACCAAATAAAATAATGTCTAAAATGAAAAAAAAAGAGTTAAAAAGAAAAAAAGAAACCTGTTACTTGGGTATGATTTTATACCTCTTGTACTAAGTTATACATCTTTTTTCCAAGTCTTTCCTTTATAACTCTCATTTTGTCTCTAACACTTTCTTCTAGTGCTCTCATTTCATTTGTAAAATTGTTTTTTTAAACTCTTGCTTCACTTCTCATTAAAATTCTAGTTGATTTGTGTCTGAGCTGTACTTGACATTTATTTGTCTATGTTTTGAAGTCATTCTCTTCTGGATTTGTGTCTAGAGTATCCTTTTCACCATACCGATTCTTTTTATGATGGGATTTTTTGGTTTGTTATTCTTCCAGCATTACTTCCCAAATTTAGACTATTTTAGGGCCGGGTTCTGCCTGCTTCTGAACAGAAAGTTTGGGCCTTGCTCAGCCCCAATTTTGTATTTTCTTTGAGTCTGGCGTCTCCTTTCTCCCAGAAGTATGTGTAATGTTCTTCAAAGATGGTAGGAGCAGCTCACCCTGTGGACCTGCCAGCTTTCGGGGTACCCAAAGCGGTATGATCCAAAAAGAATTCTGATCCCTGCCTTCCTGGCCAGAGCTTTGCAAACTCCTGACCCAGGTTTTCAATCTGAGCAATACAACTGTGGACTTGGACCCAGTTGGAGTACCAGTAAAATGTTGATTACTCCAACCACTGTTATCTTATTGGAAGCAGCTGCAGATTCAAAGGAACACAACTGCAGGCTCCCCCTTGGTTTCAGCTCCCTGCCCTGGTTCTGCCACTGCAGCCTTCAGGCTGAGGTGGGGGCTGGATCTGAGACCCTGATTTCTTATCAGGGTCAAAGCCTCACAGCAGTTCCATGCCCAGAACACAGAATCAGTCTCAAGACGGCTACTTACCCCAGTTTAACAACCCTAGAAGCAGGTTCCTCCCTCAACCTGCATTGGATTCATGACCCAAATCTGAGGCACAAGTGCCAGAGCTGTAGTTAGCACTTCTTCCCTCCCCAGCCTAGTATCAGGCTCCTACAAGCTATATTGAGGCTCTCTTTGGACCCTACTCCACAGCCACAAACCCCACCCTGGCATATTTTGCACACTGTCCCTCTGGCTAGACCATGTCCACGGCATCTACAGACCTTTCTGTTTGTCTCCTTAAGCCAACCTAGGCTAGAAAAATGACTCTCTGTGATTTCCCCTTGGATTCCATCCAGGACAGTTTCTAGGTATTTGTTGAATACTTGTTGGGGGAAGAGGAAGAGCTGAACCCTCCAGGAGCTCATATTCACATGGGAGTGACAAGCTGCAAACCACTACATCCCTACAAGGCATAAGATAGATGCAATGTAAATGGGAGATAATCTCAGAAGGAAGACTCTACAAGAGGGGATGAGGGGGGAAGCTCAGTGGATGGAGATCCAGGCCTAAAGACAGGAGGTCCTAGGTTCAAATCTGGCCTCAGACACTTCCTAGCTGTGTGACCCTGGGCAAGTCACTTGACCCCCATTGCCTAGCCCTTATCGCTCTTCTGCCTTGGAACCAATACACAGAATTGATTCCAAGACAAAAGGTCAGGGTTTAAAAAAAAAAAGAGGGGATGAGGGGGGGGAACCAGAAATCTTGCAGAAGGCAGGATTTGAGCTGAGTCTTGAAGGAAGCTAGAAAAAAGGCATTCTAGGCACGGAGGAGAGTTCATGAAAAAGCATGGAGTCAGAAGAGTGTCATGTGTGTTGGATCTATGGTAGGTAGAGGGGGGAAAGTTGTAAAACTGGAAAGGGAGGAAGGCAGCTTGTAAAGGGTGTTAAGAGACAAATTGAGGATTTCCCATTTGATCTGAGAGGTAACAGGAAGCCACTGAGGTTTCTTGAGTAGGTGGTGGTGATCCAACCAGACCTGTAATGTAGGAAAGCCACCTTGGCCATTCATTAAAGGAAAAATGGGAGTGGGGAGCGATTTGAGACTGGGAGACAAGCCAAAAAACTTTCATGGTTGTCCAGTCATGAGATGATATGGTCCCGTACCAAAACGAAGAGAGAAAGTTACATTACATACAGGTTTCAGCTACCAGTCACATAGAAGCCATTATATCCCATAGGGGACGGTGACAAAGGTTATTGTGTTTAATGGTATTTCCACCCACAAATGTGGGGCACTGGGCATTTCACAATGCCAGATGTTAATGGGGAGAACTTTCTTTCCTGGGTCTTTAGTAATTGTGCCACCGAGAAGGCTGGGGCTGCAGTGACTGTAAAAATGAGTGCCCAGGCACATCTCCTCAGAGGTTACTCCCTTGAATAATAGCTGGTGGTTGTGGGGTACCACTATGGCCAAGGCTCATAGGCTCAGGGTCCTAGGCGGTCTCTAATGAATGATAGTGGTCAAGGTGATGGGTGAACTTACCTGGCATATACCAGCTCTGGCTTTAGGAACCTTTAGGGTACCTGGTGCTTCTCCTAAGAGATCCTTCAAGCAGTTGGTAGGGCTAACAGGTCTCTTGTCCACAGGGTTTGCTCCCATATCCAAAAGGTCACATAATGCTAAAAAGCCAAGTCCTTTCAACACAGTCACCCAGAAAGTCTGCCATCTCCAAAAGGCTAAAGGGATCAGCAACCAGATCCTGGGAGTCCCCGCTCCCTGGAATGGCCCCTATAGACCAATCCAGCCTTTACTACTCCTGGAATAATCTCCTCTCCCTTTCACTTGCTCCTTCTTGGAATCCCTAGCTTCCTTCAACCCAAAGCCAAAGCTCAGACCTTTCCTAATCTTCTCACCTGTTAGCATTTCCTCCTGCAATTTGCTTTATATTGTTCTGTGGTTTAGATCTTCAATTTTGTTTAAGCAAGGAGTTTCCCTGAGAAGAAACTCTCCCAATGCCTGTAAATTAGCAGCTACTCTGTAGCTTAGTCTTATAGAGTGGCCCAGAGTCCTGAGAGGCTAAGGGACTTAGGCTAAGGTCACAGCTGGTAAGTCTCAAAAAGTAGAATTTGAGTCCAGGGCTTCCTGACCCCAAGACTGGCCATTAAGCCAAGATAATAATACCAGCTCATATTTATAAAAACAAATTGGAACTTGGGAAGTTCTTTTCATAAATAACAGTTAAGGAAGGAAGGAAGGAAGGAAGGAAGGAAGGAAGGAAGGAAGGAAGGAAGGAAGGAAGGAAGGAAGGAAGGAAGGAAGGAAGGAAGGAAGGAAGGAAGGAAGGAAGGAATGGAGGGAGGGACAGAGGGAGGGAGGGAGGAAAGGGAAATAATGTGATTTACCCAAGGGCACAAAAGCTGTACTGATCAGGGTCAGAATTTGAACCCATGTCTCTGACTCCAAATTCAGCTCTTTCCACTGCCCCCAACAGCTAACTTCTTTTACTTTTCAGTATTGCATTCTTCCATCCTCCAACTTTCTGACAAACCTGAATTTCCCTTAACCTCTCCAAATTCTTTATTGGGTTGTTTGGGGGGGGGGTGTTTGTTTTTGGTTCTTTTGAAACCCTTTTTCTTTCTGGGATTCCAAGCTCGGGAACATTTCATTCTTTCTGATAATCAGGGCAGATTCTGTCTGTCCCTGGGTTATCTGATGTTCTGATCAGAGAGGGAAGGAGTGAGACATGAAGGACAGTCAGTGAGTTTAGACAGCAGTTAAGTGGGGAGGTGTGGTCAGAGCCCCCAAGCTCACCACCAAAGGGGATCCCAACACCTTTTGATTGACTGCGAGTGAGTCAGGGAATGCCCTGCAGATAAAAACAAATCATTTCATCTGAAGCACCAAGATAGGCCAACCATATGCTTCCATACTGGGTAAGGAGAGGGATGACATTCTACAGACAAGAGTCCAAGAAAGGATCAGAGGGGCTTCCAGACCACCCCAGGGGTGGGGATGGGGGAGGAATACTAATCAGGTTGGCCAGAGCCAGTTAGGGGTTTCAGTGGATAGATTGAAGCCTAAAGACAGGAGGTCCTGGGTTGAAATCTGGCCTCAGACATTTCCTAGCTGGACCTTCCTTCCATTGTTTCCTTTTGTTCCCTTTTTACTTGAAAATAAATGTTTTCGGGCAAGCCTGCTGGTGACCTGGGATGTGCCTGGGCTGTAGGGAGCAAAGGAAGGGACGATGAGAAGGAAGTGGGAATACACAGAGATGGAGGCAGTAGAATAGCAGTGGGATGGAAATGGGATGATAACTGGATGGAGTGGGATGGCAAAAGAATGATGACAAGGTGGGGAGACAATAACAGCTGCATTGAATTGGGATGGACGGCAAAGAGAAGCAGCAAGATGACAGGAAGAGGGACATTTGGGTCCAAGACCACCATCATAGTGGAGCAGAATACCGACCTTTATGGCTGGTTTAGCAACAGGAAGGCCAAGGCAGTGATTTCAGCTGGAACCCAGCAAGGAAGGAAGGAAGCCTGGCTCAAGGATAAAGGTTTCCCCAGTCATTTCTCCAGAAAAAAAGAACTTACCCTCTCCTTCCCTCCACTTGTTCCCATTCAGTCCATTTATCATGTTCCTCCAAGTAATCTTCCCAATGCTTCACTATGATTTGTCACTCTATACCCACCAGTTAAAGAAAAAAAATCTGAATCCACCCCTCTCTTTCCCCCTTTCTCTGTCTCTGTCCCTCTGTCTCCACACACACACACACACACACACACACACACACACACACACACACACACACACACACACACACACCCAGGTCCCAATTAGTGCAAAAACAAATGGCCACATATATTTGAATTTGCACTATTCAAAGTTATAACTAAGCAAACTACAGTAATTGGTTCCAGCCCAATGGAAATATGCAACATGAATTCAAATAATGGAATTACTTTGGGGAGATTCACTAATCACACTAATTGGGAACTAGCTGCATGAGTAAATATAAATTGCATCCATGCTATATAATCATGTGCTTTATAAAAACATACACACTATGAGCTTAAAGGAATGCAACCATGACTGAACAATATTTGAAAATATTTGGATTTATTTTACCAAACAGCCTTTTTGCTCTCAGCAAATATTTGTATATTAATAATATTTAATTTATAATTAATTATATTATATATTTATACATAATTAATATATAATATAATTAACAATAAAAGTAAAATATAGTATATTAATTATATCATTGGTGACAGAAATGGGATTGAAGGTATTTGATTGTTTTTTAAAAGCTTGGTTTATGTATACCAAGATAAGGTCAACATTGGTACGTGATCTAAAGGGTGATCCTGGGGGCAGCTGGGTAGCTCAGTGGATTGAGAGCCAGGCCTAGAGACAGGAGGTCCTAGGTTCAAATATGGCCTCAGACACTTACCACTCTTCTGCCTTGGAACCAATACACAGTATTGATTCCAAGATGGAAGGTCAGGATTTTTTAAAAAATAAAATTAGATAAAGGGTGATCCTGTAAGCAAATTAGGAGAGCATGGAATAGTTAACTTCCAGATCTATGGCAAAGGGAAGAACTTAGAACCATTATAAAATATAAAATGAAGAACTTTGATGATATTAAATTTAAAAGGTTTTGGAGAAGCAAAACAAATGCAACCAAAATTAGAAGAACTACAGAAATCCAAGGAGAAATATTTTACAGCAAATATCTCTGACTTTTGTTTTGAGACTAATGTCTCAAACATTCAGGGAACTGAGTTAAATTAATAAAAATAAAAGTCATTTCTCCAACTGCCAATTCTCCAGTTGATAAATGGTCAGAGGATATGACGGGCAGTTTTTCAGATGAAGAAATCAAAGCTATCTATAGTCATATGAAAAAAATGCTCTAATTCACTCTTGATTGGAGAAATGCTAATTAAAACTACTCTAAGGTACTACCTCACACCTATTAGATTGACTAACATGAGAAAAAAGGAAAAATGTTAAATGTTCAAAGGATTGTGGGAAATTTGAGACATTAATATGTTATTGGTGGCATTTCAACCTGGTCCAGACATTCTGGAGAATAATTTGGAACTATGCTAAAACTGGGATTCATCAATACCATTCCACAGTCTGTATCCCAAAGAGATCATTAAAAAGGGGAAAGGACCTGTTTGTATAAAATATTTGCTACAGCTCTTCTTATGGTGGCAAAGAATTGGACACTGAGGGGTTGTCCATCAATGGGGAAATGACTGAACAAGTTATGGTATATGATTGATGTGTATTGTTGTGCTATAAGAAATGACAAGCAGTATGATTTTGGGAAAATCTAGAAAGACTTACATGAATGCAAAGTGAAGTGAGCAGAACCAGAAAAACATTGTACACAGTAACAGCAATATTTTATGTTGATCAGCTCTGAATGACCTAATTATTCAGCAATACAGTGATCCAAGGTAATTCCTGAGTCTCATGATGAAAAATTCCATTCACCCTCAGAGAAAGAACTGATGGAGTCTGAATGCAGATTGAAACAATATATTTCACTTTATTTCTACTTCATTTTTTAAAATTTGAGATCTCTTCCACAAAATGACTAATATGGGGAAATGTTTTACATGATTGCACATGTAAAATCTGTATCCAATTATTTAACATCTTAGGGAGGGGGGAAAAGGTGGGAGAAAGAAAGGAAGGGGAAAAGGGAGGGATGGAAGGAAGGTGGGAAGGAATATGGAACTCAAAACTTTTTGTAATTAATGTTTTTTAATTGTTTTATGTATAATTGGGGGAAATAAAATATTATTTTAAAAGAATTTTTTAAAAAGAAAACATCCACAAATCCTTTTAGAGTACTCAAGAATTTTCACTTGTCTATCTTGCTAATTAAACTTGATTTTCTTCAAGTACCAGCATTTAATGTAAATTTTCAAAAGAAAGAAAAGCTCGGTTTATAATTTGAGATAGCAATTTGAAGGTTTAGTTATGAGCTCAGTTTTGGAAGTGTTTTTTGCTAGTTGCTTTTACTGGCTGTCATGGCTAAAAAAGATAACTCCCAAAGCTACATTGAACAAATGAAAGCAGGGCTATGCTTATTAAATCATGATATTCATTTTCCAATCCTGTCCACAATTATGCAAAGGTTTTGAAATTCAGCTATTAAATTTCCATCTTCTCTCTCTCTCTCTCTCTCTCTCTCTCTCTCTCTCTCTCTCTCTCTCTCTCTCTCTCTCTCTCTCTCTCCCCCTCCCTCTCTTTCTTCCTCTCTCTCTCTCCCTCCCTCCCTCTCCCTCTCTCTCTCCCTCTCTCTCTCTCTTTCTCTCTGAGGGCAGTTGCTTTAGGAGGAAGAGAGAAGGGCGCTGCAGCAGTGAGGATGGCAAGATGCCTTGGGGTCTTGGTGATAGATAGCCTTCTTTAATGGCTTCCAAGCTTTCTGATGGATTGAGAATGAGTTGTAGATCTGAGAGTTCTTTATGTGGCTACCTGAATTTCAAGCCCACTGGTGGCAGTGGCAGCTATAGCAGTCCCTTGCCTCAAATTGGCTGCTGCCTCCTAGGAGGTTTTGCTTGCAGCAACCCCTCCCCAGCTGGTGCAAGTCTTCAGTTCTCCAAGTGGACAGTGAGGGAAAGAGCTCATGCACCCCATTCTTGGCCTTAGTTCAGGGATAAATAAACCAGCCTGCTGCCTCTGCTATAACAAGGACTAGGGAAAGAGAACAGGAGCACTCAGGGCCAGCCAGGAAGAACTCCTGCCCACTTACTCACCTGCTGCCCATCTGTCCACTTGCCTGCAGTTAACACTCCAGGCAGAGCAGACACTGGGAACAACCAGGGAGGAGAGTCTCCAAGATGGGCAGCAACTGCAAGAGCTGACCAGCTGTGCTGCTCCCCTCAGCCCTAAGAGTTTCTTACACAGAAAACTAAAGTGCATACTCGCTGGAGTGCACACACGACATTTGAGAGCTGTCCACTCTAGAGAATAAAGTAGCCATGCTCCACGGCAATATCCCAGGCCCTCCATAGTGTGAATCCAATCCAGATATTGCTGGTAAATGTTTAACAGCCAGGAGGGGAGATGGAGGGGAGTATTTATGATTAACCTTTCATTTTAATGGGTGTTGTTTCCATTTTTTCCCTCACTTTCTGAAGTCTAGAGAATCAAGAAAACAATAACCCAAACTCTGATTTGTAGCATTTGCTGATTTCTGAGGGATTGATGCTCACACTGACTTTCCACAGCCCTAGTCCAATTTATCCAACCACCCTTCTCCAGCCCTGTTCACCCTTCAGATACTTTTTGCTGCAGCCAGACTATAATTTCCTTGAGATTGGAATTGGATGCCATTTTTGCTGTTGTGGCCCAAACCTTACCACAGTCTCTGGGACATAGGGACTAAATTAGAGCTTAGCGCATGGCCCAACCCTATGCTCCATTATCAGCCCTCCTCCAGGCCTTTGTTCAAAGAGTGCCCCCATCTAAAATTGGGACACTAATGCATGGCTGGTAGAGTTGTGAACTGATCTAACCATTCTGGAGGGCAATTTGGAACAACGCCCAAAAGACTATGAAACAATGCATACCCTTTAATCCAGCAATGCCACTACTAGGTCTGTAGGCCAAAGAGATTTTTAAAAAGGGGGAGAGGGGAAGGACCTAGTTGTACAAAAATATTTATAGCTTCTCCTTTTGTGGTGGCAAAGCATTGGAAATTGAAGGGATGTCCCTCAATTGAAGAATGGCTAAACAAATTATGGTATATGATGATGATGGGATACTATTGTGCAGTAAGAAATGATGAACAAGATGGTTTCAGAAAGAGCTGAAAAGAGCTACATGAACTGATGCAGAGTGAAACAAGCAGAACCAGGAGAACATTGCACACAGTAACTGTAATATTGTGGAATGATTTAGCTACTTTCAGCAATATAATGATCTAGGATAATTCTGAGGGATTTATGACAAAGAATGTTATCCACCCCCCAGAGAAAGAATTGTTAAGAGTTGGAAAGCAGATCAAAGTATGAGATTTTTCACTTTATTCTTTGGGGTGTTGTTTGGGGGCTTGGGTTTTATGTTTGTAATTCTCTTATAGAAATGAACAATATTGAAATATGTTTTGTGTTATGATATATGTATAACCCAGATCGAATTGCTTGTCAGCTCTGGGAGTGGGAAAGGAAGGGACAGAGACAATTTGGATCATATAACTTTGGAAAACTTATGTGGGAAATTGGGAAAATAAAATATCTTTATAATCAAAAACCATCAACCACAAAGAGTACCCCATAGTTGGAAATGAACTCCTCCTTAGTCTCCAACTATTTATGACCTTTTCTTCCTCTAACTGCTAACTCAGATGCCACCTCCTCTAGGAAGCCTTCCCTGACACCACAACCATCTGCAGCTGAAACCAACAGCTGAATGAGTTCTCTTCCTCCTTCCTAGGGAATTTCATTTTTTTAATTGAATTTTTTTTCATTTAACAAAAAATCTATTTTCTCTACCTCTCACCTCCCTTGGCCAGAGGGTAATTAGTACCTGCCTCCCTCAGTTGCTATAAGGATTAAATAAGATATTTATGAAGTACTTAGCACACAGTAGGTGCCTTTCCAGCTCTAATGGTCAAATGGCTTAAAGGAATAATGGAAAGAAACAGATCTGGAGAGAGGAGAGCTAGATTCCATCCCTGGCTTGGTTTATGTGACTTTGGATAACTTGGATTTTTCTCCATACCCAAAGGGGTTATAGCAGGCAAGAGCACTGGGACTTTGGGGATTGGGGGAGAAAGATGGGTGTCTCTGAAAGGAAGGAAAGGGCTTTGGGAAGAGAAACTTCCAGAGCTCTTTTTCTATGGAAACTGGCCTGGCCCCACCTCTCCATGAGGAAGGGATTCCAAGGAAACCAACCTGGTGCTGCTGTGCCCTCTCCTGGTTATAGAGGAGAGAAGGTGCTCACAGCTTATTCATCCTTTGAGGTCTTCTGCACCCAGAATCCTGGCAAAGCACCAACTCTACAATATAGATACTGACCACCTGTCAAGTAATGTGAGCAGGAATAGGGATCTCAATAATCTCTGAGATTTTTCTCCAAGCTCCAACATTTCTGAGAAAGTCCCTTCTAGAATCTCTGTTCTAAGAGCCCATCTAACTCTGGAACTCATGAGCCCAGAACCCTATGGAACTTGGTGCTTGGCATTCAGGAGAATAAAAAGAAGGGAAGCAGAGTTCAACTTTCCATTCCCTCCTGGGCAAGTCACTGCTTGCCTCAGTTTCCTCATCTATGAAATGAGCTAGAGAAGGAAATGACCAACCACTCTAGTATCTCTTCCAAGAAAACCCCAAATGGTTCACCAAGAGCCAAACATGACTGAAAAATGACCAAACAACCAAAGCAAACAGTGGAAAGAGCATTGGATTCAGAATCAGAGGACTTGGTGTGAATCCTGAATCTCTGCTACTTTGGCTTGCTTTGGGATATGGGAGCATTTATATGGCACTTTAAGGTTACACAGACTTTATATAGGTTAACTCTTTGCATCATCCCAGCAATCCAATGAAAGATGCTATTATAATCCCCCTTTTACAGAAGCAGGACTTGAGACCAGGAAAAGTTACCTGATTTCCCCAAAGTCACATAGCTACATATTTGGGACAGGAATTGAATCCAGGCCTTCTTAACTCTGAATTCAGTGCTCTATGTATGCCCCACAACATGTAACAGGCTAGTTACTGTAGACAACTGAAGGGATCATGAATAATGAGTGAAGAGATGGATGACTGGATAGATAACAGATGGATAGATGATGTCTTTGAACAGAAGTGGGATGACCACTTATGCCACCTAATGGAATGGGGATTCCTTTTCAGATCTAGGCTGGACTAGATCAGGGATTCTCAACCTGGGGTCTGTGAACTTGAGTTTAAATTTTTCACAACTATTTTGGTATGATTGATGTCCTTGGTGAGCCCCTGCATTTTGTTTGATGCATTTAGAATGTGATTCTTAGGAGGAATTCCTAAGTTTCATCTGATGCTGTGAACTTTAGATTACTCCACCCTATTTAGTCTAACAGAATCAGGAATGTCTACACCCATATTTAAGGATTAAGTATTTAGGAGGATGGCCTATGACAGACATGTGCTAGCAAATGACAAATAAGAAACAACTGACAGACCCCTGGGCTGTCCTAAGTCAAGCCTAAGATATCATTGGTATATGTGAGATGCAGGAAAGTGATATAAAGCCATCTATATATTGTAAACCTCAAATTTCCTTAGACTTATAACTGTTGGAAATTTCACCATTGGGATATTTCATACTTGGAAAATTTTATTTCATGTCACTTCCTCTCTGGGTGCTTGGGCAGCAGAGAGGTGGCTGGCGACAGCATGCTGGGCGTCTTGGCATCTTGGCATGGCTGCAGCTATTGTCTAGTTTGGTGGTGAGTTTTCCTTGATACTATACTGGGAAAAGCTGAGTAGATAGTTCAGGTTCAGGCATCGTAGCTGAGCTCTCTTGGAGTTTAGGCTGATTCTTTCTCCTTTACCTTCTTCCAACACTATCATCTTAGAGAAAGTCTCTAATCTTCCCCCTGGTACAGGCCAGGTGGGAGAAATCCTACACCTTTTCCCTTTCCCTTCTCCTTAATTTCTTTCCTCTATATTAATTAAAATCACCATAAATTTCCAGCTGACTTGGGTATTTTATTTGGGATATCCCCTGGCGACCAAAATTAATTTAGATTAGGTCACAACCCTAAAATTATCCTTACAATGCCAATGAGGTCTGTGACACACAAAAGGTTATGAATATCTGGCCTTGATGGTCACTAAGGTCCTTTCCTGTTCTGAGGTCCTGTGAACAATTCTGAGTGTTCTAGATGGCATTCATGACTCAGGTAAGGAGAAAAGGCCAGTAACAGTGAAGATGTTGTGTTTATAGGCAGAGGACGTGGATTCAAATCCTACATCTGTCACTTGCTTCCTATGTGAACCTGGGCAAGTCATTGAGTTTGCCTGTTTTCTCATCTGAAAAAATAAGCTGGAGAAAGAAAAGGCCAACCACTCCAGTATCTTAGCTAAGAAAACCCCAAATGGGATCACAAAGAGTCAGACACAATTGAGCAACAACAATGTGGGAAATCCTTTTGCTTAACCACACATTTGTTATGAGGTATTTTTGTGGGGAACAGGATGAGCAGAAGTGAAAATAAATTTTTGTTCCTTGAAATTGTTTTTAATATAAGAAAAGTAGAAAATAAAACTATAAAAGTAGGTTGGAGTTCATTTGTAAAGGAACCTTGAATGCCAGTATGAAAGGTTAGAACTTTATCCTGAAGGCAACAAAGAGCAATCTGAGGCTTTTCAGCAAGGGAGTAGCTTGACCTTAGCTTTGTTTTTGGCAAATTGATTGGTTAGTGTGAGCGAGATGGCCAGGAGACCCATAGGGACGGAAGCAGGCAGTTGGTACCATCTGCACTATCGTGGTATCAAGGGCCTTCCTGTCAGGTTCTACCTCATTCTGGTGGCCCCACCTTTCCTCTCCCCAGTAAGAACTATTTCACATTTCATATGGCATTTCCTGAAAAAGAAGAAAAAAACCCTGAAATTGACAAAAAAGTTGAGGGTGTCAAGGGGGTGCCAGGCAGCCAAAGGGAGCTTGGGTCCCTCAACTAATGGACCTTTATCATGGTACCTCAAAGGCCATCTAGGCCAACATCTTCATCTTACAAAGGAGGAAGTTGAAGCCTAAGGAGGAGGTAACCTCTTTGGTAACCACCAAAGAGGCCTCCTGGATCTCTTGGACCCTTCTCTGGTCCTTTCTGGGAGGTGTGATGAGAAGGATCCTAGTATCTCAAGGTTCAAGCATCATGGTACAAACTTAAACAGGACTGGATTGGTAGTCAGAGAACTTGAGTTCAAATTCTGATTCTGCCACTTACTGGCTGTGTAATTCTTAATCTCTCTGAGCCTTATTTTCCTCCTCTGTAAAATAAAATAGTTGAACTAAATGACATCTGAGATACCCTCCAGCTCTAAACTGAGGAGCTATATATTCCCCCAGAGGCTACCCACCCAAACCCAAACATAAATAAGAGTTCCTTTCACAATATTCTTGAAAAGTGGTCATTCAGCCTTCACTTGAACACCACTAGTGATGGGGAACTCATTCCCTCATAAAGTAGACTGTTTTAATTTCTGACATATCAAATGATTAGGAAGCTCTTCCCAGAACCTCGAGGGTGTCAAAGACCCCAAAGATCATCTGATCTAACCTGTCACTGAGGCAAGATTTCCTTGTATGACATCCCAGTTAGTGACCATCCCTCTTCCATTTCAAGAACTCCAGGGGAAAAGAACCCATTTCCTCCAGAGGCAGCCCATTCCATCTTGGGACAGTTCTATTTAGTCACAAATAATTATTCTATTTTCCTCAGCTGGAGCTAATATCTCTACTCCTTTATAACTTCTACCCAGGGTATCTAGCCCCAGAGCTTCCCTTTAATTTTTTTAAACCCTTACTTTCCAACTTAGAATCAATACTGCATATTGGTCCCAAGGCAGAAGAGCAGTAAAGACTACAGGCAATGGGGGTTAAGTGACTTGCCCAGGGTCACACAGCTAGGAAGTGTCTGAGGCCAAATTTGAACCCAGGACCTCCCATCTCTGGGCCTGGCTCTCAATCCACTGAGCCCCCCAGCTGTCCCTCAGAGCTTTCCTCTAAGGAGTTCACAGACTAAGTAGAGGCAAAAGATTCCCAGCCATGAAAGAGAATAGTACCAAATACCATGGAATCCTACCTGTGGATTTTCCTACATGGAAACCTTCTGAAATGAGTCAAAAAGAAACAAAGAAATGGGCAATTATGAACTAGAAACAGCCTTCAAAAGAACTACAAACTCGAAATGATGAACATATGAAAAATGTTCTTAATTACTAATAAAAGAGAAGCAAATTAAAACAATCATGAAGTTTCTCATCACTACACTTGAACTGGCAAAGATGGACAAACATAAGATGGAAATTGTTCATCATCTTGGGGAGACATGCTAATACATTATTGGTGGCATGGATATCCATTTGGCAAGTAAAATTATTAAATTGTCCCTACTTTTTGATCTAGTAATGCTGTTATGTGGGCATATGACACCTCAAGGATATTAAGGGCAGAAATGAAGGACCAATGTATACCAAAGTAATCACGGCAATATTCTAAATGGTAGTAAATAATGGGAAATAAAACGAGTGCCCATCTATTAGGGGATAGCTGAAAGCCACAGACAGTATATGAATTCCATGTAATACTATTGTGCAGTAAGAAATAGTAGATCCAGAGAATTCAAGGAATCTTATTAATTAACATATGCAAAACAAAAGTAGTAGTCAGTCTGTCAATAAACATTTATTATGTATCTATGTTGGGGCAGCTGGATGGCTCAGTAGAAAAAGAGACATGTCTGGAGATAGGAGGTCCTGGGTTAAATCTGACCTCAGACACTTCCTAGCTGTGTGACCCTGGGCAAGTCACTTAACCCCTATTGCCTAGCCCTTACCACTCTTCTGCCTTGGAACCAATACACAGTATTGATTCTAGGATGGAAGGTAAGAGGGTTTAAAAAAAATTTTTTTAAGTCTATATGTCAGGCACTATGCCAAGAAGGGCCCAAGTGGACAAGGTACTAGTGGATAGAGTGATAGGTCTGGGGTCAGGAAGACCTGAGTTCAAATTTGGCCAGACACTTATTAGCTATGTGATCCTGGACAGGTCACTTGGCTTCTGTCTACCATGGTTTCCTCAACTGCAAAATAGAGATAATAATAGGGCCTACCTTCCAGGATTGTTGTATGGATCAAATGAGATATGTATATGTAAAGCACTTAGAAAATAAGGAAGAATGTGAACTGGAACAACCTCCAGGAATTGATCCAGTGAGAGGAGCAGAACCAGGAGAGCATTGTATATAGAGACTGATACACTGTGATACACTGGAATGTAATGGACTTCTCTACTAGCAGCAATGCAATGATCCTCCAGAGGAGGAACTGTGTGAGCAGAAACAGAAGAAAAACAACTGCTTGATCACATGGGTCGATGGGGATCTGATTGGGGACATAGACTCTAAATGATCATCCTAGTGCAAACATCAATAATATGGAAATAGGTTCTGATCACATATGGAACTGCTTGGCTTTGGGA